>NC_081775.1:29051625-29254125 GCF_963082965.1 Carassius carassius | reverse complement strand
AAATGTAATATACTCTAATTAGTACTTGTTTCTGATCTGTTAACGTAATCCAGTCAGTTACAACCCAGAACTGCACACCACTCTTAGCAAGCACTACTAAAAATAGCATTCAGTAGGCCTACACATAGTGCAGAATAAGCATTTCAAACACAACCTGTGTAATCTCTGTCAAATATTTGATATTTCTAAGCAGATGTCCGTGTTTCTGCTAGCCTTCCCTTTCAGATAACACCAGCTTCACCCTGGAAGCACCTTCATTCATTCAGAGCGCTCATCTCACAGCGTCAGACGGTCCTGTCTGAGTCATTAGTATGCCACGCTGCATGCTGGGACACATGATGGCCAGCGATTCTAATAGCAGGCTGTCCAAGTTTCCTCGCTGCCTCAGCTGACATGGCCTACACAGGCAGAATTCTCTCACTGACAAAGGGACGTTGTGGCGGAGATTTTAACTCGGATTCTTTCTACCTTTTTAGCCCGTCCTTTATTACAGACGTCTTCTTCCTTTAGCGTTTCTCCTAATCACTCAGGCATATACCGGGTACTTGCTGTCTCTCTGCAGGAAAAGTGTTCGGCTGCGGCCTGACCCTTGATGCAGCGCAGAGGGAAAGGATCTGAATGAGCTGTTTGATAAGCAATCTAAAAGTAATAGCTCAGAAAATGAATTAATTGTGTTGCACAATGACATTAAAGTGTTGATGGCCTGTAGTATCTCAGGTCCACATGCAAATCTGCACATTGTGTTTTTCCTTCCTACTACTGACACGTTGTCAAATCTCTCTCTTCTCTCTCTTATATTTATATATATATATATATATATATATATATATATATATATATATATATATATATATATATATATGCATCCCTATATATATTAGGGATGCACCGAATCCAGGATTCGGATTCGGCCGAATACTGGGCTTTTTGACGGGGTTCGGTTTTGTTTTCACCGAACCGAACCCTAGGCTTGCGCTACACTGGTCGACGTCACGCGACCGTTTATTGCGTGAAGGTGTTTATATGAGGAGGAACAAGGCCCGACAGTTCGCTCTAAACTATACTGTTCAGGAATCTTGAGCGTCTGGGACGATTTATACCGTAGCAATACAGAGCTAGCCAGTCACATCAGGTGCTGACGTGGAGATAAGCGTTTTTTTCGGTGAGCCTTTGATTCCTCTTAGAGAGGATCCTCTTCAGTGGTGGAAGACAAACCAGCAGCGATTTCCACTGCTGGCAAAAATGGCAAAAATCTACCTCTGTGCCCAGTGAAAGACTTTCCAGTACTGCTGGGGACATTTGTTCCCACACTCGCAACCGGCTGTCACCTGTTAATGCAGAGCGTCTTGTTTTTTTTTAAATGAAACTCTCATTTCATGTGAAAGATTAGAGGGTTTTACGTTAATTTAATTATGATGCAGGAGATGTGTGTGATCTTCCGTAATATTTTTCGTAATATTTGGCTACTGTTCTAATCGTAGCCTATCCTACTGTTATAAACGAAAACTAAACAGCCTACTATCCATGTTTATTGAGTTAATGTTCAATTACATTAATTTCAGTTAAGTCACCAAACATATTCTGATTTTTAAAAAGAAAAGAAAAACACTTTTCTTTGCATTGATGCACTTTTATTGAAAGGTTTTGGTTGTTTACTTGGGTAAGCATAAGCTTGGTAATTGTCAAAAAAGTTTTTCTCACTTGTCATCCTGGCATAATGTTGCCTATTCTTTTTTTTCTTTTTTTTTTTACAGTTAAAATACAATAAAATGAAAAATACATTGCTGTGGACATTGTTAACTTCAATGTGTTTTACTGTGTTAATGCAATAAGGATGCTAGTAGGATTCGGTATTCGGTTTCGGTATTCGGCCGAACCCCAAAAATCTGGATTCGGTGCATCCCTAATATATATATATGTATATATGACCTGGCCTCCACAGTCACCGGACCTGAACCCAATCGAGATGGTTTAGGGGTGAGCTGGACCGCAGACAGAAGGCAAAAGGGCCAACAAGTGCTAAGCATCTCTCGGGGAACTCCTTCAAGACTGTTGGAAGACCATTTCAGGTGACTACCTCTTGAAGCTCATCAAGAGAATGCCAAGAGTGTGCAAAGCAGTAATCAAAGCAAAAGGTGGCTACTTTGAAGAACCTACAATATGACATATTTTCAGTTGTTTCACACTTTTTTGTTATGTATATAATTCCACATGTGTTAATTCATAGTTTTGATGCCTTCAGTGTGAATCTACAATTTTCATAGTCATGAAAATAAAAAAAACTCTTTGAATGAGAAGGTGTGTCCAAACTTTTGTTCTGTACTGTATTTATATATATATATATATATTTAATGGTGCTTTTGAATTCTCTTTTAGGCCTTTTTATCTAAAACTGTTAAATTTACCTATCGATAGGGCTTGGAAAAAACAAACGGACCAACACTTGTCTTGTCTCAGACAGAGCATTCTGTTCTTGTCTTGAGCAAGATAGCATATGATGTCACTATCTCTAGTTTGTGTTTTCTGCACACTGAAGAACAGATCTGCGTGTACAGATACATCACCCGTCCACTGTCCTCATGCCGGATCTGATAGTGGAGAGCATGTCATGTACACTCAAGGCATGCCAGCAGAATGAAAATGCAGGTCTGAAAGCTGTTTGTTTGCTTTATTCTTTACTGACAGTCTCCTTATTTTGCTCTTTATATTAATCAGACAGATGGTTCAATATCTTTTAGTGGCTTTTTGTTATTTCCGAAGTAGATAAAGAGTCAGAATACAATCACAATACATCAGAAATCTCAGTGGAATACACTGAGATAGCAAGAAAAATATCATCGGAAAACACTTTATTTGTTCTTGCGACATGCATCGCTGTACCTGCAGATCTTGTTATAAAGTTTATTAGCCAAGATGCAGGCGGCAGCGTATGGATATTTTGTTTTTTACTCCCCTCTATGGCAGTTATGAAAGTCGATTTTTTTTTCTAGCTCTCAGATGCATGTGTCCTGGTATGATATGAAGGCAGAGGGAAAAGTACATCAACTGAACATTTCTTATGTATTGTTTGACTTTCATGTGCCTCAGTAAATTGTTTCCAGACTCATATTTTCTGTTCTATCTGCTTGGAATTGTCAATATCTATTACCTAATGTTGTGCAAAGACCAGTTAAAGATTTGTCTATTTTTTTGCAAGCCAGTTCATATAGAGACCATGGTCTAACCGTGAGTTTTCATCTAAAGTTATTATTTCATCTGGAATTCTACAGTGTTGCTTTGATTAAAACCCTGTTTTATAAACATATGAAAATGTATTTGGCGGTGTTTGCTACCGCAATTAAACAAACCCGTAAAACGAAAGTATTAAACTTTGCCATGTAACTATTATCATACATTTTGTGCCATGGAAATGCAAAATGACTCAAAAATACGGGCTGACTTTAAGATGTAAATAATAAAAAAGATTAAAATAATATAAATATAAAAAATGTAACAGAAAATGCGATAAACAGTAGAAAACTAAATGGTTGTCACATGACCTCATTAAACTGCACATTCAATTTTACCGTATACTGTACAATATGCTGTAAACCAAGTATATGTACTGTACAGTACACTATTGCCCAGTATAGATACTACATTTCTAGTAGAACTAGTACGTTATTATGCCATTCAGAATACATGAGCCCATTGCTGTCCATTAAACACATGCATCAATAGCTCCCTTGTTGCTAGGCAATAACATGAGATGATAAGAAGATAAATAACATATACCTAAAATCAGTGTTGGGGAGTAACTAGTTACATGTAACGGCGTTACGTAATTTAATTACAAAATTAATGTAACTGTAATTAGTTACAGTTACTAAGAAAAAATGAGTAATTAAATTACAGTTACTTATGAAATTTTTAACGATTACAAAGGGGATTACATTTGAATATTTACACACATCCACATACAGATTTAACTGATTTCTTTCCCAAATTGCACTGACTATTCTGAGACATACCGCCCTAATAATTTCCGGGATGCGGAAACACAAGTCTAGTTTGTAGAATCCAGTCATAAAAACGAAATGCCTAACGCGGACGGAATATGCCACATTTTGGATGACTAAATCAAAAGTAGGTCAGTACACTTGAATCAAAACATGACATGGACTAGTGTCTGTGAATATTAAGCCCCAAAAATGCAATATATGACTCCTGCACGTTCTGCGTGTCTGTGGAAATCAGGCGCGGACTGGACACCGGGAGAACCGGGACAATTCCCGGTGGCCTGGCAGCCGATTTTACCCCACTATTTAATATCATTAAAGTATAATTGCCTGCCGAATGTACTAAAGCGATCATTTGCGAATCCGCCGTTTGATAATTAAATCTCTAATAAACCATGAAATGTTAGTCATGACTCGCGCGCTCTCCGCGCCTCCGCCAAACGGTTTGGATCAGACTCCGAGTAATCAATGCGAGAGAGAGAGAGAGAGAGAGAGAGAGAGAGAGAGAGAGAGAGAGAGAGAGAGAGAGAGAGAGAGAGAGAGAGAGTGGACTGTGAAAGCGCACAGCAGGAGCAGAGAAGCAGAACTACTGTTCAGGGTTCCAGGTCAGTTTCATCTGTAAAGATGCTTTTTTGTCTTTGTTTTTTTATTTATTTAATCAAGCAGCAGCACGTTGCTCACCAGTCAAAATACTATATAAAGCACATCATTATTATCAGTTGTAATGTTACAGTAGTAATTTAGCTGAAAAACAGATCAGATTTTTTTATAGGTTTAGGGGGAGCTACGGACAGACAACAACACAACCCTTACGAAAATTAATGTTTTAATATATTTCTATAAATCCATAGAAAATAGTTACTATTGTTTAACTGTGGTAACCAAAAAATTAAAATGATTTTACAAATTGAGTTATTTAAAAATAAATACAAATCCATTTGCAAAAAACAAAACAAGGTTATTGTATATAGGCTATAAAAAAAGCATGGTCAATTTTTGTAAGGAAAACATGACTCGTGTACAGTATTAGGATTTTTCTATAAAGATATTGTATTGTAAAGTATAGTTTTGTTCAATCTTGAGTATTAAAGTCATGAGAGAGATGGATAACAGGGCAAAAAAAGCATGGTCAATTTTTGTAAGGAAAACATGACTCGTGTACAGTATTAGGATTTTTCTATAAAGATATTGTATTGTAAAGTATAGTTTTGTTCAATCTTGAGTATTAAAGTCATGAGAGAGATGGATAACAGGGCAAAATAAAGAGACTGAAGAGAAAAATGGAAGTGAAGGTGCAGTTCAGGAGAGAACTTTTAATTATTTAGCATGTCCCCAAATTAAAGATTTAAACCTTTTTTTTTTATGTCAGGTCCATACCAAAAATAGTTTTGTCCGTGAATTTGTTTGTATGAGTTTGAATTTTCCAGTCTGAATTTTTTTCCCAGTTCCCATTTACTCCTGTAAATTAATGGCAAAGACATGGTTTCATTTACTACACATAGGCCTACTGAAGCTCGCAGTGTTTTCAACCTCTGCTGCCTCAATATAGGAGTACACGAGCACATAAACATAATTTCTAGAACTGCTCTGTGTCACTTCATGTGCATTTTACTTATTTTTAGAAAACTATCATCATATACAAAGAGACCGCAGTTTAAAAAAAAACATCAATGTTTCAGGAGTTTATTACACAGAATACGACACATGCTTATTAGATAACTGTATTTGAGTTGATGTATATGCTTTTATTTATTATTCTTTAATTTTCACAAATTTAGAAAAGTAATCAAAAAGTACTCAAAAGTAATTAGTTACATTACTTTAATAAAGTAATTGAAAAAGTTACACTACTATTACATTTTAAACAGGGTAACTTGTAATCTGTAACCTATTACATTTCCAAAGTAACCTTCCCAACACTGCCTAAAATGTAAAACAGGGCTGCTGGGGGGCCTCATTTATATGATGAATATGTATAGCATGCCCTTAGGTTCACTGATCATTAGAGGAACAGCAATCGATTGTAAAGCACTGAATGATGGAACTCAATATCTGTAAAGATCTGAACTTCAGTGCAAAAGAAATGACTATTTATCATTTTATCACATGCACACATATGGTCTGTACCAGTTTAATCATATTTTATGGGTCAAACATGGGTTTTTATAGTTTGAACTGAGTCAAGATTCTGTAGATTCAATATGCAAGTATTTACAACAGGGCTACCAATAAATAGAAATTATAACAGAATTTATATAAAAATATATTGAGTTTCTAAATATGTAAAATTGAAAAAAATATTTAAATATATAACAAATAATTATATTTAAATATTTGTAATATTAAAATCAATTGTATAATTAATCAAATTAAAGTATATATATATATATATATATATATATATATAAAATTGAACTGGAATTAACACAGCATTAACAACATCTGTTAACCCTGCCCTCCTTCATTAAAACCAGTTACTGAACTTCATACCATAATGACAGCGAGCTATCACACATGAAAACATCATTTGATGGTTTTTAATATGATATTTAATAATCATTTAAATCTATTATTCAACACAGACAGATTCACTCTCCTCCTAAACCAAAACCCTTTTGTAAGCCTTTCCTCTCATTTGCCACAAGATTATAAGAAACATCTGATTTGCTTCTTCTGTCTGTCAGTTTTTAGATTGCATGGGATTGAATGTGATGAACGTCATACTCTATAAACTCAAAAGCATGTGCCAGATAACATCATCCGTTGACTGTTATCTGCAATGAAAACTGTCTTAAATTGTGCGGTTCATGTGCTTCATCTTGCAGTGCAGAAAACCGGCCTTTAGGAAATTCATGGAGGTAAACAGCTGGGTCCTGCATTAAGCATGCGCTGCATTATTGCTGACATGGCTGCTTTTTTAATTCACAATTTGATTTGAAATGTCAAAGTGGCTTCAATCCATCAGATGGGCAGGTTTATCTCCCTGTAATGCCGTTCATCCCATTTACAGCTCGCCAGTGTCACCAAAGCACAGTCCCGCTTGACCGCACATGCTGTTCCCACCGACCCCCGCTGTCATCTTCATATTTCAGCATCCCTTCAAATTAAATAATCCATTTCAAAAAGCCAAACACTAGTGAATTAGAGAAATACTCCACATCAACCTGGATAGTTTCAGACATCAGGATTAAACTCATATCTATCTATCTATCTATCTATCTATCTATCTATCTATCTATCTATCTATCTATCTATCTATCTATCTATCTATCTATCTATCTATCTATCTATCTATCTCCATCCATCAATTTTCTTCACAGAAATCATATAAAACTGACTTGATGTTTTTCATTTGACTTTCATTAAATCAAATAAAGAAAATGTTTTATTCTATTTATGTATATGCAAATGTTTTATCAACTGTGTTACTAACCAACCACATTATTGTTTTGTATCATCTGTCTATCTACATTTATCTACATTTAAACTCAAACTGCAGTTCTGCATTCAACTTTTTACCTCAATTAAAATTCATGAACTGAATTGTAATATAAATGCCATTCTCAATTCATTCTGAATGTTGCACGGACACCCACTCACCCAAACACACAAACACTTCACTGTTTACGGCACGCACAAGGACACACACCCCGCCGCATGGCCCGATGCAAATGACACCGGCAAACGCTGACTGGCAAGACGCAGCCATTTCATAAATCTACAGAGATGCCTCTTTAGCAAATGGTAATTAAAATAGCCTCAATCCACAAATCCCTGATAAATATTTCATTAAGCAGCTCTTGGTGGCTGTTATTGTTATGGTGCAACTATATTTCAAAGGCTCGCTCAGTAAAATAATTCTAAACGTTGGGTGGGCTAGAGGGGAAGTACGTTTTGGGTGATTCGAGGGTGGGCAGCTGTGATTTATTCAGTGCTGGAGAGGGGAAAAATTCAGTTCGACCTCTTGCAAAATAATGAATGCATACACAGACCCTGGCAATATATTACCGATGGCCAAAAACCAATGAACAGAGCAGAGACCTTTATATATAAAAAGCACTTGTGCATTATTTATTAAAGATCTCGCCTTCAGCCCGAATCATGGGGTGGGCAGGTTTGCAGGGCCTGACTGATGCAAGAACTTTTTATCTGCATAAAACATGACAAATATAATACTATTTGTCCAGAGCATAACAATGCCCTGCCATCAAAGAGGTTCTTGTGTGTGTTCCTTATATTGTTCAGCTCTAAGAATGTACTTTTGTAATTCATAAAACTCCACTGCCCACTCATGACATTTTTCATACACACTGTTTTATGCACACTGTGCATACACAAAAAACAAAGAGATGGTTTGAGCTTCTGTCCTGACATTCAAAGCAGTTCTGGTTAATGAAAGCCTCCGTGGGGCCTAAACTTTTAAAATATGCCATTTTACATATTGCATTGCCATATTTCACAAATTGAATTTAGCTACACATATGCTTCCATAGCTGGAGGGATTACTTACAAATTGTAATCTGTTGATGATTACAAATTACGTGATGAAAATTGTAGTTAGCAACATAATCTGGATTTATTTTTGATTATTTTTAGATTACATTTGAACGTGTTTATCACATAGACTACAATGTGAATATTTTATACTGATATATATATATATATATATATATATGAAAATATATGTCATTCTGTGTTATCAATATCATGAAATGCATTAAACATTATGTTACAGCAGGGTTTCTTAAACTGAGGTTTGTGAAAAAAACTAACAAACATATCAACAAAAAAAAAAAAACTGTTGGATGTTGATGAAAAGCTAATAATGAATAAAATCATAAAAATGTCAAAATAATATTTGTCAATGCCAACGTGACAATGTGTCCACAGACATCAGAGAACTGACAGTTTATTAGTCTGTTTTATTGTCTGCCAAGCGAAAATCAAGTTCAATTGCTTAGAAAATTAATAGCACACCTCTCTGCATGATTTGAGGTATCATTCAAGTTCACAGCAAAAATGGTGTGGGAAGTTCAACAGGGTTTTGTTGGAAACTGCATTAGTGCCTCAGCTACACTACTTCAGTTTTCTTAAGCAGATTTTGCACGGTTAGGACCGAAAAATCCCATGAATTACCCAGTGAGAACAGTGTTTATGGTAATGTTTGGAGTCTCAAGCAAATATGCTACAAAACAAAGTACAAACTCTCAACAGAATGTTTAGTTCTTTGTTTTTTTGTTGCATTTCACATTCAGTTGGATTCTTTGATGCTTTTCCTCCATAGAGACGTGAACGCTTTCTGGAATGTTTCAACTTGTGGGAGACCGCGTCTGATCAACCTTTTCCTATTGCATTCAAAAACTGAAATAATGCATAATATAAGATTTTGAAAGCACTGTATGTCAACACAACAAATCTATTCAGACTATGATGGATACAAACTTTGTGACAAATTGCAAATTTCCTTACTTAAGCCAAAAAGGGGCATTAAAGAACCTGTCAGATTATCTTCTTCCATTTTCTTTCCATACGGATGGTCTTAAAGCTAAAGTCCAAGTACTATTTTTTTTAATTTCTTGAGATCTTTAGGATAGCAAAAACAAGATGTTTAATCAGACTAAACTATGCATATGTTTTTACTATCCAACAGGCATGTTTCTTGCAAAAACGACATGTATTTGCTCTCAGTACTAATATAAAATCAGATTAAACCAGTTATGAAAGCTTGGAAATCTTCCATTGGCCCTACTTTCTATAATTTTTTGCCCATTTCTACTATGAAAGCATGAAAAAATGTTGTGAATGCATAAACATTAGATTATGACTAATTGTTAAAAATACTACGGATATAATATTTTTATGCTTTCTGGACCGGTTGATGATGCACAAGTGTTTACAGTGGCACATGAGTGACAGTCAAATATGCACGATACAATCACATTCCTATATTGCAATACGAGTCATTTAATGTTGGCAACAAAAGAAGACAATTTGAAAAATGTTGCTTACAAAAGGTATTTTAATAGAAGATATTTGGAAGAATGTTGGTAACCAAGAAGATTTAGAAAAATTTTGGCAACAAAAGATATTTTAATAGAAGATATTTTGAAGAATGTTGGTAACCGAAAAATATAATATGAAGATATTTATTTTAAATGAATATTTAGAATATATAGTAGAATGTTGGTAACAAAACATTTTATTTTTTGAAAAATGTTGGTAGCCAAATATATTTTGAAGATATTTTAAAAGGAGATATTTAAAAAAATGTTGGTAATCAAACAGTTATTATGAATGTTTTTAACCAAAGATATTTTGAAGAATGCTGGTAACCAGACAGTACTAGTACCCACTGAGCTCCATAGCATGGGGAAAAACATACTATGGAAGCCAATGGCTATCGTCAACTGTTTGGTTTATGTTTAGCTGAAGAAATAAATCAATTAGGAATGCCTTGAGTAAATATTGATAGATTTTTTTTTTCCATTAAGATGTATTTTTTCATATTTATAATTTCAGTAACAACAAACATCTAGTTTCTGCTTCACATTGAGCATGACGCCCTTCAACATGCTTTTCATCATCTCAACTACCATTGTTTAACCTCTTGCCTTATTAACTTATCATACTAGTTGTGGTGATTCACTCAGGACCATCACACAAAAGGCTTATTTAAGGGGTTTGAAATGTCATGCTTGGCTGATTTGTCTCCTTGCACTAATGTCATATCATTTATTTTGATGCTGTTGTGTTTTATTTCTTTCTAAACCTCCAGCACTAAAGCTAGACACCATCTCTGCATTTCAATTACAGCATGAGGAAGAATAACCAGTCTCCTCAGACAAGGCCAATGAATAACACTCAGCATTCAGGGAATCAGAGTAACTGTCCGTCATGTCTGTTTTATCTTTGAAGGGCCCTTGTGAAACAAATCGATAAATCTCGAAACCAATTTTGCAGGGATAATAATGTTGTACTCAAGTGCGCCTCATTTTCCACAAACACACATTATCCTTTTCGTGTAACTCTTTCGTGGCAGGATCTTTGCATGCTTGTCCCAAAAAGTTATTGCTTGACATTTCTGACATGATCAAAACAAGGTTCTTTGCACAAGTAAAGAACACAAACCCCAGGCGAGCAGAAAACACACGCCGAACTCTAGTCATTTGCATTTCCGCACAGACGGGACTATGTGAATTCTGTAACTTTGCGCCATTACTCAGACGTCCCAGTTGAACCCGAGAGCTAACATCACATTACAAACTGCTAAAAACAGCAACAGTGAGAACATTTGACATGGCTTAAACACTGTTAAAGTGCTGATGCATGTGAAGGCAGCTGATTGAGGGAAAAGACTAGCACAAGGAGACACAGCAGGAAGCATCGGATCTCCCCAGAATCAATGAGCAGCTCAAGGGTAATGGAGATATCACTTTGACACCATTATTTGCAAAATGTCAGTGTTTATTTGGCCTCTAATGCTGTAAATGTTAGCAATAATAGCAGCATGCATGACATTTACAATATATAAATATTAATAATCAATAGAATATTATTTTATTCTTAAAATTTAACAATTCAGAAAAAAATCTAATTAACCATTGCAATAGTTGTGTGAACAAGATTCATATCAATTTCAAGTGAATGGGTTTCATCAGAATGAGTCCAAACAGTTGGTGAAAACATCACAATAATCCACAAGTAGTGCAAACCACTCCAGTCCATCAGTTAACATCTTGTGAAGTGAAAAGCTTCATGTTTTTAAGAAGCAAATCCATCATTAATATGTTTTAACTTCAGCCGTTGGTTCCTGCAAAAAATACAAGTCCTCTATCCATACCATAGCTTTCTCCAATGAAAAAAGTAATCTTATCTGAATCAGCTGAAATATGCACAGATCAAGCACCTTTTACCAGTGAAACCACCCAAAAAATGTCTAAAGAAAAAGGCCGGTGGATTTTGATATTGGAGGACAATAGAAGATAGACTTTTTCTTGGACTCTCATTCTGACGGCACCCATTCACTTCATAGGATCCTTTGGTGAGCAAGTGATGCAATCTGTTCTGTAAATCTGTTCTGATGAAGCAGCAAACTCAGCTACATCTGGACTGAGGGTGAGTACATTTTCTGCAAAATTTTGATTTTTGTGTGAATTATATTTTTTGTTTTAGAAAAATAAGAAATTAGAAAAAAAAATGCTGCAAATGACATAAGTGTATGTAGGTCCAATGTTAGACATAATTATGGAAATTCAATAAAAACTAAAATAATTGTGGTCTAAGTGACTATATTTTTTAAAAGCAAATAGAGCCAAAAGTGGCCATATAGAAGAAAGCATTTATGTGAGTGGACCCAGTGAGATAATTGCAGGTTATGTTAAAACGCTCAGCATTAGTATACTACTCTTCATCTGTACAAAGTTTAAAAAGCTAACTGAAATGACATTATCATAATTTGATTCACTTACTGTAAATACTACGGCTAAAATTGTGTTGTTTCATAGCAAGCTTTTAGCTTTATTTGCATTTATGAATGGTTCATTCGTAATCAGTTTATATGAATGTTAAAACTTTCATTAAGTGAACATATATTTAACTTATTTTTGCAGGTTTACATTATATTTTGCACCTTCTCTCTGACCTTGACAATACAACTTGCTGTTTTTCCTTTCTCTTTGGAGTGTTACAAGCTTTTGGTGCATAAACAAGATCTGTAAAGTTGCATGGACTAAATTCTCAAATCCAAAGAGATATTCTTTATCAAAGTTAAGACTCTGCCAGACCCCCCAAAACACCTCGTTCAAACACGCCATTATGTGGGAAGATTTGCGTAATGCCGCCCAAATGTTCATGCAAAGAAAGAAGAAGGCGTGGTTTCAGTAACACAGTTAGTGTTGAAGCAGTCATGTCAGGGAGATGCTGTGTGTATCTAGATGAAAGCAAAAGCACTTTATTTGGCCTTCCGAAAGTAGATGTATTTAGGAATCTTTTAGATTACTTACAACAAAACAGCAATGCATTTTATGGACGACCATTTCATGAACCTAGGAGAGGGGTCATTCTGACTTTGCTACGACAATCTGAGAGAGAGAGAGAGAGAGAGAGAGAGAGAGAGAGGGTCAAACATCTGGGAGTCAGCTGTCTTAACCGTCAGCGGCTTGAGTACTGCAAACACATACGAGCTTCATCACTGTGTCTGTCACGCAAATCTGTTATTCTTTCGGGCTTGAACTGATGGTATCTTAAAATGTTATCTTTTAAAAAAGCATCATATGACCCCTTTAAAACATTTATTACAGTTAACTAAAACTTAAAAGCATAAAAAAAGTTACATAAAATAATAAACTTAAATGACTTAAAATAAATGATGGAATAAACTGGAATACAATCAAATAAATAAATAAATACATAAATAAATGTTTAGTAATTGATTCACTAAAATAATTACAAATAAATAACTATACTTCTATAACTTTCTCCGTCTATCTCTATATATACCTACGTATACACTTCTATAACAATGTAACAATATAGACAAAGCTTTATCATTTTCCCCCCAGCAAATGGAAGCCATTCCATTTCCAATGCATTAGCAATTAACTTTAGCAAGTCAAATTGAAACCTAATACAACATAAGCGTCCTCCTCTGAGCTGCTCCATCCAGAAGGCACAGAAATCCAGCCAACAGAATCCCCATCAATGTCAAAGCAACACTGATAATGCAATAGGCCAAGATTCACTACAGGAAAAAGCCATGTTTCCAACATCAAAGCTTACAAAGGTGCAGCAGAGGAGTGCAAGGAACACACTTTCCTCTGATACCTTTCATCCCTAGATATATTTTTTATTACCCCCCTTTTTAAAAAATGTTTTAAGTGAGGACAAATATATTTGCCTGTTCTTCTATTTGACACTTGGTTTTGAAGTGCTTTCAGCTGGGCAATGCTTTAGAAATGAGGGGGGAAAAGTGCTTCTGCCTTTTGCTTGCTAAATGCTCAATCGCTGCATTACAGATAAGACATGACTTCCTTTAAAAAGGGCATTTTGTATTGAATCATGTTAAACAGCCTTTTGGAGCTGGTGATTATAGTACTTTAAAATGATGGCCGGGGTTGAAAGGCTGCTTTACACGTGTAACTCAGCAATAGTATATATAGTGTAGTATAAAGTATAGTGTCACTGGAGCCATCAATGGTGACAGACTGATGGGTTTTCTTCACATTCTGGCCGTCTGGTTTTCACAACTCTTGAAGGAGAGCTTGCAATCTCTGATCTAGCTTAGATAATCACATAGCCCATTGTACACGAATACAATGTACAGTGATCATCAGAGGTTTGCGAGACATTTTAAAATGTCTTCTCGTCTGCAAAACACCAACAGTGACCATTTTGATGTCAATTTGAGTGAGTGACAATGTAATTCTTCGAATTAATCTTTTTTTTTTAATGTTTGTTGTGGAGAAAAGAAATGTGGGTATATATATATTTTTTGTGCTACAGTGTCTACAGAAACCTTCTCCTTAAGGAAGATAACTTCACAAGTTAGTTTCACGAGTTCACGCTTACATATAATTAGCTGAGGTATGGTATGTGTATTTGGCGTGCTGTCCGGGGAAGGGCTCCGAGCTTGGGAATGGCCCGAACCTAGAGTACCCCCCCTTCCCCGTCTAATTATAAAGTGAACTCGAAGTGAGGAAATTGGGTGGAGGAGGGGTGCTGATTAACTGTCAGTGGATAGAGGTAAGTCAGCGATATTTATACTGTGGGATTGATTACTAGATTGTGTTCCACCTGTGTTAATTAGGCTAAGTATCTGACGCGCTCCTCCCGAACCTTGTTAATGAGAACATCATTTAGGATTTTAGTCAATGGCTGCTAGTTTTGAGGTCATCTATAAACATGTTTACTCCTGAAAGCTGACAAAATGTAAACGTTTAGCTGATTTTTTTAATTTTTTTATTATTAAATTGATCAAACGTGACAGTTAAGCCTTTTATATAGTTACAAAATATTTATATTTCAAATAAATGTTGCTTAAAAAAAAACCTAAAAAAAATCTAAGAATCCTGCAATTAAAAAATGTAGAACGATTTCGACTAAAGTGAAGTGAAGTGACATTCAGCCAAGTATGGTGACCCATACTCAGAATTTGTGCTCTGCATTTAACCCATCCGAAATGCACACACACAGAGCAGTGAACACACACACACACTGTGAGCACACACCCGGAGCAGTGGGCAGCCATTTATGCTGCGGCGCCCGGGGAGCAGTTGGGGGTTCGATGCCTTGCTCAAGGGCACCTAAGTCGTGGTACTGAGGGTGGAGAGAGAACTGTACATGCACTCCCCCCACCCACAATTCCTGCCGGCCCGGGACTCGAACTCACAGCCTTTCGATTGGGAGTCCAACTCTCTAACCATTAGGCCATGACTTCTAAAGCATTAAGCAACACATTTGTGTTCAGCAAATCAGCATATTAGACTGATTTCTGAAGTTATGATGCTTAAAATTCAGATATGAATCACAGGAATAAATAATATTTTAACACATATTTCAATAGAAAGCACTTAATTTAAATTGTAATAATGTTTCACAATTTTGCGGTTTGTAGCGTGTTAGCTATTAAACAAATGTAGCCTTTGTGAGCATAAAAACCTTATTGCATATATAGGAATGAATTACATGAATTGTGTTGGCATACATTTACTTTCTTAAAAATATCAGCCAGTTTAGGAGCTGTATCATTTATGAGACGCCATAAGAGTCTTTGAATGATTTCCAACCTTTTAGCATCGACATAAATAATTTAGACCCCGAATCCTTAATGTTTCCACAGCAAACCTCCCCTACGCCACCACCACAGATTCATCCTGCAGTGCATCGTATTAAAGTGATGGAATATGGCAGGTATACAGTGAGGGTGAAATCAACTGGTTTTGTTCCAAAACACAAACACTCAGTTTACATTCGCAGAAGCAAACTTAGGAGAAACACATGTAGGAGGCTTGCATGCGGGCGCTTTGAAGAAGCACGCAGAATCACCTCATGCTGCTAGTTTAAGTGCTTCTGCGTTTTTGAGCTGTCAGAAATGTCTTTTGGCTATATTCATGCGTATGAAGTGTTCAATGGACATCTGATGCTGACAACCTCTGCATAAACTGCTTTAGTAAAACATGTTCTCACAGAAATAACACACACCAACACTTTGACATGAATAAATAGCCTAGAATTTGTGTTATGAGCTGTATAATGTTAGGTTGTTATGATTTAATGTTTTCTCTGTCTATTTTATTATGTTTAAAGTCATCGAAACGTACATCTTTTTTAATGCACGTTCTTGGACTTTGTCTTCATAATACTTTAGCAAATCTAATAGAATGCAACATCATGCAAAAATACGCAAAACTTATTTTTATCTGTGTCTTACAGAAATATTACTGACCACAAACTTGTCAATCATATAAGATGAAAAGTGTCTACTGAAGTATTGGTCCAGTCATGTGATCATAACATAGTTACCAAACAGTTTCTTTGCTCTGTTAATCAAATAGTACTGTACATTCAAAACACCCACATGGGAGATTTGTATGATTTCTATCGCTCTAGGGATCCGACAGTCAAGGACAGGAGGATCTAAACAAGCTTCAGGCTTTCTGCTGCGAGCCTAAGCCTTCTGAGTCAATATCAATACCTCTCTAATATTGAAGTGTTTTTATGAAATTCCTCTCACAGTTCAGCTGCTGGAAATGAATTCTGCAGTGGGCTGAGATCAGCACAGGGCTCGAGGAATTGCTGGTCTCTCATCCTGTCTATGGCCTGTTTGGATGGGTTCCTCTCCTCTGAAATAGTGCTCCCTGAACCAGAACGCAGATCCAAAATTGAACTCTGAACATTTCCAATAACCCCTGCCATATTTAATCAGCCTATAGCGACCTGACGCCACCTGAGGAGGAATGGTCTTTCTCTCACTTGAAAGCAATGCTTATTGTCCTTTGGGAAGACGTGGTAAATGGCTAATTTAAATTTTGTTGACTTTGTTTGTGCTGGATGGAAATATAATAATGATAACCGATAACAGGCAATGCCATCACCCACCCAACCAGTTCATTTCCAAAAACTACATTATGACTCTTATTTCCCACATTTTAGATAATTTCAGAAGTCTAAAGTCTAAAATGATTTTATCTGTTGGTTAACAACTTAAATTATAGTTTTTATACAACATATACAACCTTGGGTTTGTATATGTTTTTAGGGTTGGTAAGTTTTTAAAAATGTTTTGAAAGAAGAATCTTATGCTCACCAAGACTACATTTGTTGGATAAAAAAAAGTCCAGTAAAAATATGAAATTTTACAATTTATCTTTATTGTCATATATATATATATATATATATATATATATATATATATATATATATAATATGTCTTCATGGTCACTATTAATCAATTTAGCATCCTTGCTAAATAAAGTTATACATTTCTCCACAAAAAAAAAAAAAAAATTCTCACATTTCCCCCACTACTGATTTAAAAACATTCAAGAAGTCTACAAGTTTAACAAATGGTAGCCATCAAATCTTTCAAATGAGCTCTTGCAGGAACATCAAATCACAAAATGATGATCTATTTATAGTGAGCGGAGAACAATGCAGGTGTATTCATCTATGGAGTGAGTGATGGAGAGAAATCAAGCGAGATTTCGAGAGTGATTGGTGTGTAATTGAATGGTTGTTCTGGAAATTTCCTGTGCTGGCTCCATCATAGCTGAGATTTCATTGTAATGCATGGCTAACTCCTGTCATAGCAGGACCTAATCAGAATTAATTCAAACATGGTGGCCTGCAGAAATGAAAGCTGCTAGAAACCATCAGCATTTCTCTTCCGAGCAGAAGAGACAGCTGTCGAGAAAACAGGACACTTTCCCCCATCAATCTACGTGCTTCCTTGCCAAAAACTGTGGCCCGTTTTATATGAACAGAATGGAAAAGAGCGCTAACATCTTCAAATTTTTGATCTTACATTATTGCAGACATGACAGATAAAGCCCTTCATATGTCACATAACCATCTGTCCGATTAATTTTACGAGTCAAAGTGCTTTGACGACCAGCTAAACTTGAACTGCCATCTGTATATATAAACACAGAGCACGCTTATGTTCAGAGCTACCATACTGCTAATGACATGCATTACTTTTAATGCCAATGAAGCTAAATTTACCCCCAAGGCCTCACACAATAATACATCAGGACCTTTTATTTTTAGGATAATTGACTCTCAGTAGAGTATTTTATATGTAACAGTATTTGACGGTAATCAGTAATCAACATTAAGTACAGTACAACACATACTATCATGAATTAGTTATACCTATATGATATTATTATTATTAGGTGAAATGGACATGTTATATATATATATATATATATATATATATATATATATTAGGTGAAATGGACATGTTATATATATATATCATATATGATGATGATATATATATCATCTAAACCAACAACATGTATGTTAGACCCTATACCATCTAAGCTCCTGAAAGAGGTGCTTCCAGAAGTCATAGATCCTCTTCTGACTATTATTAATTCCTCATTGTCATTAGGACATGTCCCCAAAACCTTCAAACTGGCTGTTATTAAGCCTCTCATCAAAAAACCACAACTTGACCCCAAAGAATTAGTTAATTATAGACCAATCTCGAATCTCCCTTTTCTGTCCAAGATACTAGAAAAGGTGGTATCCACACAATTATATTCCTTCTTAGAGAAAAATGGTATATGTGAGGATTTCCAGTCAGGATTTAGACCGTATCATAGTACTGAGACTGCTCTTCTTAGAGTTACAAATGATCTGCTCTTATCATCTGATCATGGGTGTATCTCTCTATTAGTTTTATTGGATCTTAGTGCTGCGTTTGACACAATTGACCACAACATTCTTTTGCATAGACTTGAATACTTTGTTGGCATCAGTGGAAGTGCATTAGCATGGTTTAAATCGTACTTATATGACCGCCATCAGTTCGTAGCAGTGAATGAAGATGTATCCTATCGATCACAAGTGAAGTATGGAGTACCTCAAGGCTCAGTACTAGGGCCGCTACTCTTCACGCTTTATATGTTACCCTTGGGAGATATCATCAGGAAACATGGTGTTAGCTTTCACTGTTATGCTGATGATACTCAGCTCTATATTTCTTCGCAGCCCGGTGAAACACACCAATTTGAAAAACTAATGGATTGCATAGTCGATATAAAAAACTGGATGACGAGTAATTTCTTACTGCTAAATTCTGAAAAATTCAGTTCTGTGTTAATTATAGGACCTAAAAACTCTGCTTGTAATAACCTAGAACACTGTCTAAGACTTGATGGTTGCTCTGTCAATTCAAATCAGTTAGGAACCTAGGTGTGCTATTTGATCGCAATCTTTCCTTAGAAAGCCACGTTTCTAGCATTTGTAAAACTGCATTTTTCCATCTCAAAAATATATCTAAATTACGGCCTATGCTCTCAATGTCAAATGCAGAAATGTTAATCCATGCATTTATGACCTCAAGGTTAGATTATTGTAATGCTTTATTGGGTGGTTGTTCTGCACGCTTAGTAAACAAACTACAGCTAGTCCAAAATGCAGCAGCAAGAGTTCTTACTAGAACCAGGAAGTATGACCATATTAGCCCGGTCCTGTCAACACTGCACTGGCTCCCTATCAAGCATCGCATAGATTTTAAAATATTGCTTATTACTTATAAAGCCCTGAATGGTTTAGCACCTCAGTATTTGAATGAGCTCCTTTTACATTATAATCCTCTACGTCCGCTACGTTCTCAAAACTCAGGCAATTTGATAATACCTAGAATATCAAAATCAACTGCAGGCGGCAGATCCTTTTCCTATTTGGCGCCCAAACTCTGGAATAACCTACCTAACATTGTTCGGGAGGCAGACACACTCTTGCAGTTTAAATCTAGATTAAAGACCCATCTCTTTAACCTGGCATACACATAACATACTAATATGCTTTTATTATCCAAATCCGTTAAAGGATTTTTAGGCTGCATTAATTAGGTAAACCGGAACCGGAAACACTTCCCATAACAACCTATGTACTTGCTACATCATTAGAAGAATGGCATCTACGCTAATATTTGTCTGTTTCTCTCTTGTTCCGAGGTCACCGTGGCCACCAGATCCAGTCTGTGTCCAGATCAGAGGGTAACTGCAGTCACCCGGATCCAGTACGTATACCAGACCAGATGCTGGATCAGCACCTAGAAAGGACCTCTACATCCCTGAAAGACAGCGGAGACCAGGACAACTAGAGCCCCAGATACAGATCCCCTGTAAAGACCTTGTCTCAGAGGAGCACCAGGACAGACCACAGGAAAGAGATGATTCTTCTGCACAATCTGACTTTGCTGCAGCCTGGAATTGAACTACTGGTTTCGTCTGGTCAGAGGAGAACTGGCCCCCCAACTGAGCCTGGTTTCTCCCAAGGTTTTTTTCTCCATTCTGTCACCGATGGAGTTTCGGTTCCTTGCCGCTGTCGCCTCTGGCTTGCTTAGTTGGGGACACTTCATCTACAGCGATATCGTTGACTTGATTGCAAATAAATGCACAGACACTATTTAACTGAACAGAGATGACATAACTGAATCCAATGATGAACTGCCTTTAACTATCATTTTTGCATTATTGACACTGTTTTCCTAATGAATGTTGTTCAGTTGCTTTGACGCAATGTATTTTGTTTAAAGCGCTATATAAATAAAGGTGACATTGACATTGACATATATTATACTGTAACAAACAATGAAATTGAATAAATATTATTGATTTATTTGTATATTATAAACATTAAACATCAAAGAAAAATACATATTTTATGGTTTCAAAAAACAGTTGTACTGTAAAATACATAACTAAATTAAATTATAAATTAGGTTTTATAATTATTATTTACAATAATACATTTTCCTCAGAAGAACAGTACAATGGTCTTAATTTCTAAGTAAAAAAAATATTACAATTTACAAATATTTTGCTAAAATTATATTTGTAATACTTTTACTAGTGTTTGAATGTTTAAAACCTGAGAATGACATTTAAATGATTAATGTAAATTTAGCTTTGCCTGATGTCCACTTAAAACAACACAGTAAAGGAAGCAATTAACACACACTTCAGGCAAAACACGCAGGCAACCCTAACACACGCAAAAACACAGTATCTTCCCCGTGACCCAGAACCAAACTTATGACCTTAACCCACCGCTGTGTTTGTGTGTGTGTGGGAGGTTTGTCCACTGGTGTAGTGCAGGAGAGCGGTGTGCCGATCCGGGTGTCACTCTGTCAATATCTGACACGTGTCACACCGCCGCTTTCCACCTCAGTTTCCATGGTGATGACAGCAGGCAGAAGGCTGTATGTCTAAATCTATGGCAATAACTCTTATAGAAATTAGTGCTGGGCGAAGGTGAAGAATTGAAGAGGAAGAGGAGAGAGGAGAGGAGGGGTCCTGAACCGCTGCCAGCCTCTCTTGCTGCCTGCTCGGCTGCATTAATGGAGTGCCTTGTGCGCTCTGAAGAGGCTTATGGAAGCTTATATCCTAATGTATTTATCCTTCATGCAAACCACAATATTTACGCAGGATTTTCACGCCAGGATCCCACTCCAAGCCTGCTTTACCCACTGCGCTCAGCTATTTAAGAGCTGATCCTCTGCGTTCCCGCCTCTAATGGAAGACACTTCCTGTTCCATTACAACAGCAGGGACTCCAAACAAAGTCATTCAAACTCTAAAGTCTTCAAGTTAACGGGAAATAAGTATCATTACAAGTGAGGAAAATTGACTTTGGGTACAAATCAAAACGAACAGGGTTGAGCTTTGAGTCAGGAGGAAATATGGTGGTCGCTGTGACATGCATGGACAAATGTTCTCAAAAGGGCACAAAAAGGTTGTACTTCGAAGCCTGGGATGGACGATTGTTGATGCTCCGTGTGAAATATGCACCAAGCTGATGCACATAAGAGAACAAGTTATTAATGCACGTGAAGCGTCAATAAAAAGCCTGAAGGTCAACACTGCTGTGATTCATAATGAGGCAATGCTATCGAGCTGAGACTTTACTACACTACTACACCACTCCAGCCAAATCCATGCACCACATCTCAGGCTTTCTGCAGGTTTTATGAAGCTACATTTAAAACTTTTTTTTCTTTCTTTTTTTTAAATAACCAGTTTAAGAAATAAATTTAATTAAATGTAAAGATGTACTCTAGCAGTTCTCAAGATTTTTTTGTTTGTATACTGTTTTTATTTTAATTTTAGTTAGTTTAGTATTTTGTTGTGTTTTATTATTTTAAATTATTATTATTTAAAAAGAAAGACTTATTTAAGTTTTCATTATTTTAGTGTATCAAGTAAACTAAATATAGAAGATAAATAAATGAATACATAAATAAATTGAGGAAGATACTATTTTTTTTTTTTAAATGCATCAAACATTTAACACCATGACTATGACTGCAAGACCTTCTGATCTGATTGAACAGCTTTTAAGGCCCTAAGCTGTGTAAGGTTGAACGAGGGGCTTTTTAAGACCCGCAGAAGCCATGATTTCTACTGTAAAGCCTCACACAGATGTTTCTGCTGGACGGGAAGCGGCACCAGAACCCCCTTCATAATATTGATGTGGCCAAAAACCAGAGCAGACAGGAGATGAAGCAGCCAGATGCCCTTGTGTTATGATATTAGCACAGAAGAATGGGCAGCTGCAGTGGATTGTGATATGAGAGCAGGATGGGCCGTGTGATATGGACGCATGGATGCATGGATGGATGGGCTGCTGTGGGATTACTGTGAACAAAAAGCTTGTGTGCACAACACTGAGAGAATGACGGACCAATTGAGCTCCTTCTGGAAACACACTTACATTACGTCAGCACCACATTAGATAACTATGACCTATGCGATGTGGCACATGAGTCATGCTACCATTACATCCACCTACAAACAAGCAACATGCATAGGAAGCAGCATCTGACAAGCCTTCAAGAAAACAATGGGCTGCATTTTTCCCCCTGGCATCATTTAATGGATGCTGTTTGAAGAGCCTGGAGAACATTCTGCTGAGCTCCACTGCACCTTCACATTTAAGCCCACACAATGAAGCATCTACAGAAACAACAGTGACTGACAACAGAACGTATTAAGGTGCTTTAGAATGTCTTAAATGTACAATATCAAAACATAGAATTATATTAATGATATCTTATGAAGCACTCCACTGATGGCCATTCAAAAGCAGACCTGTTTTCTGACTAAAAATAGAATTTGCAGGAATATCTTTATATATATATATATATATATATATATATATATATATATATATATATATATAACTCAGTAAATGTTGTTAAAGTAATGCGTTAGAGGAAAAAAAAAACTTAACAAAGAGATAAACTTAAACCCAAATTATCATTAACTTTGGAAACTTCACACTGGACTTCAAGATAAGATGTTTATGACGTTGTTTCTGTTTCAGAAGTGGCTTGGTAGCCCTTTTCCTGAAGACGTCTGAGCGTGTGACTCTTGATGCACTGACTCCAGCTTCACTCCTCTCCTTGTGAAGCTCTCCCAAGTGTTTGAATCGGCTTTGCTGGATGGTATTGTCGAGCTTGCAGTCATCCCTGTTGCTTGTGCACCTTTTGTACACAATTTCTTACTTCCATTCAACTTTGCATTTAATATGCTTTGATACAGCACTCTGTGGACAGCCAGCACTTTCAGTAATGACCTTTATATATATATATAAATATCCATTTGTTAACACATGACCTCATACATTTACTAAACAACACCTATTGGTAAAAAAATGGTCATGATAACTAAATTAAAACTGATTTTAGAACAAAAAAAAAACAAACAGTAAAAGAGGGAAAATTAAACACTATAAAAAGAGCAGAATGTGACCATATTCAAGGCAAATATCAAATATTGTCTTTATTTTCATGCTTGACTGTATGTTCTATATTAATCATAAGCAGTGTGTGCACCGGTCATGATATGAGCCGCACATCTCTCACATATGAGGCACATCTGGTCATCCTCACACCATCAGCTGCTGTTCTGGCCACCGGCGTTTCACTGCAGTGATATTAAGCACAGCCTGAAGGAAGCTCACGGAGGAAACACACCTGTACTGAGCTCAGAGTTCACCACCAGCTCGTGTCCAGCTCAATCACATCATACATACAGGTCACTATATAGCAGCGACTGGCAGACGGTGTGACGGTCTGGAGATTCTGTGCTCTTTGCCAGCTCAAAATGTTAGGCTTTATGTGGCAGAACCACCGCCAAGTGCTTTATCTGACTCATCTTGTCTTCAATATACTTATAAAACAAGCATATTCTAAAAATTATATATATTGCTTTATCTGACTCATCTTGTCTTCAAAATACTTATAAAGCATATTCTAAAAATATATATATATATATATATATATATATATATATATATATATATATATATATATATATACAGTATATATGCAAAATGCATTTTGTTTTTTTTGTTTTCCATATACTCAATGTCTGGACTGTATAACACCTTGAACTCTTCTGTTTTAATACAACAACAAGAAAAGTTTGATGTCAGCAGGAAATTATGCAGACAGAAAGCAGTTACGCAGTTCTTTCTACCAGACATCGGCCGTTTCTATAAAGTTCATCTCCTCTCTAGAGCTGTTTGTGTCGAGTCAAATCAATAATGCTGTAGTTTGAGATGCTCTGCATGAAGTGTTGAGGGATGAAAGAACATTAAATAATAATAGAAGTTATTATAAAATAACCAGTCCACCCACAAGAAGAACTAGGAATCTTTCTCCTGTGTTTTCTTAGAGACTCCATATTGTTATAAAATAATATAATACAATGTTTCTGTCTTTTGTTTATAAAAATGTATCTTTTCACTAATATTATTTTTTCTTCTTCTTCTGCTTCTTTTTTTCAGTCACTACTAGCAAATGGGCCATTTTTTTCATATTTGGGCCATTATGAAAAATATATTTATAGTGACAACAACAACAACAATAATAATAATAATAATAATAATAAAATTCATCATTTAAATTTGTATTTAAAAAATGTAAAATAAAACAAAATTTAAATGAATAAAGATTTTTAATGTATAACAATTTAAAAGTATAACTATTTAAACAAACAAACAAATATTTATATTTATGTATTATTATTTATCTGTGTAGGGTTGGCCGGTGTCATACCATTCCAGCTAAACAGGCCGACTTAATGGAACATAAAAATAACATGTCGTCTCTGACATATTATTTCGCCAACAGTGCAACTTTTGGTTAATTAACCTTTCCCTTTAATTAATTGCTAGTATTCATATCAGTGACACACATGCAAATCATTAACACTGATAAATGTCTCGAGTTCAAAGAAAGGCTGAACTAAGACATGCACATTCCAGCATCAATGTTCGCGTTTTTCAATGCATCATCCTTCCTCTAATCTAAGACATGGCCACAGTGCAGACTAATTTAGATGAAGTAGAGGGACAGATATTCTGCCAGGCTATTCACTGTTAGACAACGCTGGGTGTGGTCATCATCGATGGGGTAAAACAAAATAGTCATAAATGTCCCGCCCTCACAGTCCAAAACAAACTGTGGTTGGCCAATTTACCTGTCAATCATGCTGACCCATCCCACACTCACTAAACACAGCGTTCCCTTTAACACAAACCAATGTGGGTAATAATGGCCTTGGAAAGTACATAAAAAGTTACATTGTTAGGAACTACAACAAAAAAAACATGTTTTTCTGAAGATTTGTAAGAACACATGTCTGATGTGAACAATTTGAATGAATCAAATCAAGTGAATGAAAAACTGTCAATGTCAAAGTGTAATGATCCGTTACACAGTCTGCTATTACTTCTAAAACTTGCATGATTCAATTTTGCAATCAGAAGTTTATCCAAGATGATTAAAGGTTTTCCGTTTTCTTCGGAAATCTTCAGGGTGACGCATATGTGGAAATTTTCACACATCAAGTCACCAAAACAGCTAAATAATTCAACTGTCATATGGTGTTTCAAAATAAACAAATCTACGTGTGAATAAAATAAAAGAATAAAATGTCAATTTTACTGACCCCAAACTTTTAAATGGTAGTCTGTTTGTTTATTTACAAAAAAAAAAACCCGCTCTCATGCTTATCAAGTAACATCAGCTGAATCAAAATATAAAATTTTAGCCCTGCTTATAAACTTATGCACTGAAAACCAACTTTCGTTTACAAATAAAATATCATCTCTAAAATTGTGAATAGAAGATCAACTAAGTCATGTAATCTTTTGATTAATTAATAACGCTGCATATGTTTTCAAGCGTCATCAATTATGAATCAATGTATTATTAGTTTTTCAAGCCTGTACATAGTAGCTCAACCCATATTCATCCATTTTTAAAGATTTGCCAAAGCCAAGCGCAATTGGCTTGATATGGGTTAGATCTTAATTCCAGTGTCAACCCTTTCCCTTTACGCTTCTTTTTGGCTTATTTCTCTCTTCAAA
The DNA here is from genome assembly GCF_963082965.1 of Carassius carassius. Classification (NCBI taxonomy): domain Eukaryota; kingdom Metazoa; phylum Chordata; class Actinopteri; order Cypriniformes; family Cyprinidae; genus Carassius; species Carassius carassius. The sequence goes on along the minus strand of NC_081775.1, from coordinate 29,227,514 downwards.
GACGATTTAACTTTCTAACGCCCTGCAACAATGATGTTAATATAGCTTCTCAGTTTCTCATTTTCTGCTCCTGTCCTTGGAGAATTATTCCAACTATTCAAACCAATTTATATGAGCTCAACTTGCATTTATTCTTAAACTAGTTTCACTATGATGAAATGAACACAAATGATCTCTTTTGACCTTATTTTACCCCCAAAACCCTCTTTGGAATATTAATTGAAACCCTATAATAGCATTCCATCCAGGAAAAAACCCCTGCTGATGTAGGCCATTAAAAAACGTCTCGATAAATACGAATTATGCAAAGATTAATGTTTTTCATCCTGCGTTCTCAGCGAGGGTTTCATGCGGCGATAGAGCATTAATTGCAGTAGAAGTGGAAAAATGATACACTATTATTTCAATAATCACTGAAGTTTTCCTGCTAAAAAGAGCAACTGATAAACGCAAAAAACAAAGCTGTTACAACAATAGAGTCTGACAAAAGAAAGGATTCCAACGATGGAAGGCAAAAGATTAACTGAAATATGTGTACGTGTGAAGAAAGTCAATTAGATATCGAAAAAATCTGGAGAATTAAGGCTTAGGGATATTTTACTTTGCATTTGCAAATGTCAGTGATTGAAAATATGGATTTGGTGGCAAATAAAAAAGCTTATATAAATGCATTCCACTCAATTAAACAGTATTTTGGTATTGCAGCCGGTGACTTTAAAAACATCATATTTGTGTTAAAGCCAAGTGGAAATAGCTTGATTTGGGTTAGCTCTTATTTTTAGTGTCAAATCTTTCCCTTACGTTTATCTTTGTCTTATATCTCTCTTAAAGACAATTTAACTTTCTGATGCCTTGCAACAATATTTTACTTTTTAATACAGCTTCATTTAAACTATTCAAACCTTCTTGCAAGATCAAGATCAAGATTTATATATATATATATATATATATGTGATGCAATAAAATAAATACAATTATAATAACAGCACAGTGAAATAATATTATCTAATTACTTAATTTTTTAAAACTAATTTATTAAAGTAAATAAATACAATTATTAAATAGTAAATAAAATTATATCAGAAACAAAAACTAAAATCATGTAATGCACTGCAATTAATTACAAAAATAAAATGCAAAAATATGTAATGCACTATAATAAAATAAAAAAAATGGGAAAAATTAAAAAAATAAAATATGCAATGCATTAAAATGCAATGCAAAGCAATAAATCAAGTATTTAAAAAAATTATAAAATGAGTAATGCAATGCAATGAAACAATAAAAATAAAAATTTAAATTAAAAACAAACTAAAACTATGCAATGCAATGCAAAAAAAAAAAAATGCAATGGAATGGAATACAAAACAATGCACTGTAACAAATTTTAAATAATAACTAACTGAGGATTAAGGCTCAGTGATGTTACTTGTCTTGGATTGTAAATACAGCTTTGGTCACAGATGAAGAGCTGATAGAAATGCATCCCACTCAATTAAACACCATTTCATTATTCCAGCCAGTGACCTTAAAAACGCTAACTTCTCATCTTGTACATCAGTGCATGATTACCGGCACTTCAAACACGAGCTGAAACTCCATTACGGGCGCCAGACAACACTGAGCGTCGACATCAGACATGAACAGAAAAGGAGTCGAGAGTGACAAGATGCCAGATCACTTTCAATTAATAATTTGCTTGGACAGCCGTGCGGGACGCTCTCTGCGGAGTTCAAACCACAGCTGACACTGCAAAGATAGCGGAGGGGGACAAGGCCACATATAAAAATGTATCAAAGGAGAACAGCAGGAGATAATTGGCAGGGGACCGCGGTCAAATTGACAGCTTCCTTAAGTCTCAGATTAGGCTTTGCCTCTGTCGCGGCGGCGTACCGGAGAGACAAGAGACAACTGTTTTATCACGCTCCACCGGGAGGATGATCTGAGGGCCGCTTTGTCAAAGACGAGCAAAATAACATTGGCAACTTCTGGCTGAAACGCAGATGAGGGAGGATGGAAACAGACTGTGTTTGACCTGGAGTGCCACCAGCGTGATATTAGTGTCGTTCATGGACCTTATGGGGTCCGAGTTCCTGCGGTTCTGCTTGACATTTTCAGCCGGGTCCATTTCTGACAGTCCGCTGCGGGAGATGGGGTCAATCTACACTTCTGTCATGGCCTGGAAAGTGATGAACATTTCACTTCACACAATGCAGAAAACATGTATGGGGTTTTTACCAAGCTGGTGTCTTATAGTGTCACTTTACTATACTTTGAGTTTACTGACATGAACTGCATGGATTACTTACAAACTGCGGTCATGACAGGAAGAAAACTGCAGTTTAACTGTAGTAATGAAATCTTTTATATTACATATCTTGAGAAGTGTATCCTGACAACTATTTGATTACTTTTAGGTTACTTTTGGCCTAATTGCATAGATTTGAAGTGGATGATTTTCCACCATGTTAATGTAAAAAATATGTTCCTCTTTGTTATCAACAACATCATCAGGTTTTATGAAGGAACTGCAACAGCTTTGGGAGTTGATGGAAAGCTAATTAAATAAATCCTAAAAATTTTAACTTGAAGAGAAGAAAAAAATCCAGTAATCCTGCACTGTCTATTGGAAAAGAAGGATACTATAACTCTTATAGGACAGCTGGAAGTTTGTTATATCAGTTGCTTGTCTGCATAATTTCACGAGGCAAGTGAACTGGTTAAAAACCTTCCCATATCTTGGCACTGTAGGTTATGCCAACGGTTCCCAGGGTCATATGCTTTATTAACAGAATACTGCTGACAACTATGAATAGAATCATGCAGTTGCATTTGGATATGAAAAATACCATAATCTATGTAAATGCAGTAGAGTACCTACAACATTATATATATACTGGGAACCCCATGCCTACATTTCTTCAGCAAGAAGTGGTTTTATTGCAATACAAACATCATTGCATCTTTTTAATCAGTTGCATGCATTTGTTTTGATCTCAAGCAGTTGACTTAATGCCAGACATTTTCACAGAGAAAATGTACTTTCTGACAAGAGCTCTGTGGTATTTATCCATGTTTTTTTAATTAAAGGAGTCGGTCACACAGGACACAGTCTTGCATTTAAAAACAGCTAGACGGACCGCAACGGAACAGAACACAGGGTCTCAATACATGATTTTAAAAGTTTAACTACTTTTAGTTTGACAGCATCTTAAAAAAAGAGTCTCATGACATGAGACTCTGAGGTAGCAGCAAAACGTGGCATGCAACCAAATGAGTTCATATGATGTGCATATGCACAGACTATTAAAAACAGTGCAACCTGAATGCATGAACATACCCTGTATGGACCGCGGCTTGCTTATGTTTTAGACACTACTGTTCAAAAGTTTGGAGTCAGCTAGATTTTTTAAATGTTTTTTAACAAAGTATCTTATAATCAAGTGCAAATGTAATCACCTGGATTTATCAAAAATACAGTGAAATTCTGAAATATTATTACAATTTAAAAGCCCTGTTTTCTATTTGAGTATATTTTAAAATGTAATTTATTCCTGTGATGCAAAGCTGAATTTGCAGCAATATTACTCCAGTTTTCAGTGTCACAAGATCCTTCCGAAGTACTTCTAATATTATTTGCTGCTTAAGAAACATTTCAGATTATTATCAATGTCGAGAACAGTTGTTTTGCTAAATAATATGTTTTACATTTTTATATTTTTTTTTTTCCAAAAAATAAATCTTTTAACATTACAAATATCTGAAAGTCACATTTGAGCAATTTAATGCATGGAATAAAAATATTGTCTTTCAAACAACAACAACAACAAAAATAAAAAAATAAAAATAAACACAAACAAACAAAATAAATAACCAATCATTCTAATATGCATATTTACTGCTCAACAATATGTTGCACTGCTTCATATTTCAAAAAGTTTATAAGAGCTGCATTTATTTAAAGTATAAATCTTTTGTGTGAAATTAGAAATGTCTTTATACTGAGACTTGTAATTAATTTAATGCATCCTTGCTGAATAAAAGTATTAATTTATTACTGACCCCAAACTTTTTAATGGCAATGCACAGGGTACTAAGCATATTTTGTTCCTTTTTAATTTGACCTCTGGTGACCCCTCGATTGCCAAATCCTCAATAATGAGTGCAACCGCATATGCAGGTTAATTTCAAATAAGTCTGCAAAATCCTAAAGTCTTGCCTGCTGGGCTTATATTGCGCTTTGGAAATGTTCTGCATTAATGCTGCAGCAGTTTTTGCTCTCCACCTCACATTTTCATATGCCATGCTGTTGTTTCCCTTTACCCTGGGCTAAAGCCGCAGCCCTCTGCCATACCTGTCCTACCTGATGTGAATTTCTTATTCTACCAGAAGCCTCATAAACATTGAATGTTTGCCACCACTATTGGAAAAAAAGAAGATGTTTACTGAAATGGGCTGCAGTGAGAAGCGTAACACAGCAGAGACCTGTGGTGCTTTTCCCGGCGCTGAGGCCGTAGCACACTGAGATGTGAAGCATCCATTTGACTGATGGAGGATTTTATAAAACATGCTGACCTTCATATCATCGGAGGGCCGCGTGGCTGGAGTAATGGATTAGAGTGGGATATGTCACTCTGCCCTTCAGATCAGCTGTGTCACACTATCACTCATATTTTGCTTTCTTGCATTGATGCACATTGCTAAAACATGCAATTGAATTGCACGTTTAAAAATATGATTTACCCTTCCGACAGTTCGCAATAAAAGACTTAAGCAGCTTTTATTTGATGCTATATCTTTAAATATTCAGCTAGTTTTGTCCTAAATTTTTTTGTTGAAAATCCTTTACATAAATAGATTTTCCTGATTAAAAATGGCCTGGTTTTTAAACTTATTGGTCTCATTGATCTGACAAGCTCCTCAGTTTTTTGAGTGAAAAAAAGCTTTTTAATAAAAAAGTTTTTCATATATATTTTTTTTCAAATAATGTTAAAAAACAACAACAACAAAACTAAAGATTGAATCCAAATTTTGGTGATAATATAGCATTTATAGAGGTTTACAAGCAATTTTTTTTCATTTATTTATTTTGTACTCTAGTCATAAGGTTATGTCCAAAAAAATAATAATTTTCTTTTCTTTTTTTTTCTGGAAAGTTGTTATTCCTTGTGTGAGCAAAGTCAGTAAATTTTTGTCCAATTTAAACTAACTAGCATTTTCAAAAAGAAAATCCTCTCCATTTCAAAATGTCCAGAACACAACATCATAATCAGAATCACGTTTATTGCCAAGTTTTGTATATATGTACGAGGAATTTGTCTTGGTAAATAAATTGGTGCTTGTCAAAGACAAAATAAAAATAAGAATAAATAATAGAACAATGAGATAAAGAATTTTAGTAGCTATACAGCTATACAATAAGAGCAGAGAGAGAGGGGGAAAAAAGCAGGAGGATAAAAATATAAAATACAAAATAAAAATGAACATTAACTCTACATTTGTGCAGAATATGTAAAGTGGGGGAGTGCAAGTGTTCACAGTTGCAACTTAAATTGTACATTCCTCAACATTGTGCAAAATGTGTAGCGAGGAGCTAGTAAATGAGGGTTAATGAGAAACTTCTAAGAGCAAACAGCTTTTAGTCTAATATACTTTTTACCTCATTAGACTGAAACATGCATGTTTTAAATGGCACAAAATTATTAACTGTAGTAAAGACATCTTAGAAAGATATTTCATGCTCCCGTCTCATTTTCCCCAACTCTTTGCAAGGACATGGTAAGAAAATCAGAAATGTTAAAATTTAAAATGACCCATTTTCTATTTGTGAACAGCAGAAGTGCTGTAAAAGCCAATGATGCACGACGGGCTGCTGTACCGTCTGCATAATTTGCAACTCTAATTGAAATTATTTCAAAATGAATTTCACAGTCGGGAGAATGGACAACACTCGTTCCTGGAACATTACCTCTCGGGATGCATATTCCTCCTACGGACACGCTGCATTGGGAGATGTTCAAATACAAACACATGCACGGTTACATCATGAAACGCTCAGAATCCACCTACTCAAGAACACACACCCCTCCACCTCCTTGCTCCGTCAGGGATTCGCCCAAGGCCAAGCGTCTACTAAGAGCCGTAATCAGTTAAGTTAGTGCGCCGTTGTGAACGCTGCAGCACATCTGACATGACAGCGCTCGGGACCGGTCATAAATCAAGCCGTTCTTTCGCCCAAAGCTCAAGTGGCTCCAGTGAAGATTCTGCATGTGTACATCAACCTGCATTAGAGGTGAAGCTCTCAGAGTGCAATACCCCAGAGAACCTCTGCTGAAACTTCTCGTTATGTTTCGGGAGCTAAAAGCTGCCGCTTCTCGACGCCTTGAGCCTGGTGTCACATCCAGACACACAGCCCTCCAGGGCTGCAATGATATACACGGATTGTGACTGACAAATCCAACGCACCAAGACTTCACAAGATGTTTTACAGCCTTAGCTGCAGTACAATATTATTATTCTACGTGATGGCATTGCGGTTGGTCAAGTGTTCTTGCAATGCACGTCAAAGCACATCACCGGTTTGTCAATGGCAATGCACATCAACCTAAACTTTGCTGCATAACTTAACCTTGGGATAAGTTATAAAGGAAATATTTCACCCAGAAATGAAAATTCTGTCATTTACGTACCCTTGTGTTGTTCTACTCCTGTTTTCTTTCTTCCCACAAAATACATATTGAGAAGCTTTTGAGCTTTGATGCAGATTATAAGTGAAAATGATTTCAATTGGTTTTCGTTTTCCTCACACAATTCTATTATATGACCTGAAATTCAGTGCACAAGTCATGTGAACTACAGAAATGTTGCTTTTTTTTTGTCCTTTTGGAGATTATATAATATAATTAGCAAATGTATCCTTTGACTGTTTTAAAGCTATATTTTACGATTAAGATACAGTCACTGTTCTTTATCATTTATTTATTATTCTTTAGAATTATTTAAATTAATATTATGTCAGTTTTAACTTTGTCGAGCAAAAGTACATAAAAACTTTTAAAAAGTTTTTTTAACAGTGTACCCTCATGTTCTAACAGTTTTTTTCTTTCTTTCTTGCTTTCTTCAGTTAAACACATAATGAGAAGTTTCTGAGCTCTGATGTAAATTATAGGTGAAAAATAGCTTGAATTAAGCTCTTTTTTTCACATAAATCTATCATATGACTCGAAACGTGTCACTCAGCTGTTTTGTTCTTGTGCTTAGCAAAAATAGCACTTTCCTCTTTCATTGCATTGCAAAAAAATTCTGAATATTGCTCATAATATGTCCTTTGTGTTTCACAGAAGAAAGACAGTCAGTTAGATTTGGTATGATATGAGAGTGAGTAAATGATGCCAGAACACTCATTTTTGGGTGAACTATCTCTTTAACGAGCAGTCAGTTGTGTGAGTCATGTCGACTTCTTGACAAATGACCACTAAACATCTGGAATTGCAAATCCCCACATGTACCTGAACTGAAATACTACCTGCAGTCATGCATATCAGTGTCAGATGTGTCCGCTGGCGTGGAAAACGAAGGACAGGTGTTTGGAGAAACAAAGAAAGAGAGACAGACAGAGCGAGAGACAGACAGACAGTAGTGGGGATTTGGTTTGGGGAAATCAAAGTTCTCCCTGATGAATTTGTAATTTTCTAGAGAATAAATTATTCATACATTGTGATTGAAACAATTACATCCAAATCAGAGACTGCAGGAGCAGAATTACACTGTCAAAATGGGATTGAGAGATGGGGGAGAGGTGGAGGATTTGTTATGTAAGAAATTACATAAGATGACATCAGAAGAGGACATGGCTGAAAACACAGAAATGGCAGAAAGAAGGTGTAGGTGAGTACAGATACAGAAAGTCTGCACTGCAGCAGAAAACAGTTTGTTTTCTCTGAAGAGTTTTAAAACATTCTGCAGTAAAGAGTACTAAACCTTAAACCGAACCAAAATAAGCTCCAACATGACTCACAAGTTCAGGGGCAAAAGAGTGTAGGAACAAGCCAAAAAAGTGACAAAATCCACATTATAAGTATCATCAACCTCTTCATGAGTAGCTGCCACGGATATATGAAATACAGTATTTAACAGCGTGAAAACTACACTAAACATGGCTGTCTGTTTAATAAACAGACCTAAAACTCTTTCAACAACAGTGACAACATTTCCTCATAATTTTGACATGGAAAGAAAGAAAGAAAGAAAGAAAGAAAGAAAGAAAAAAAGAAAAAAAGAAAGAATTTGAGATTTTACAATATATCGGTTAACTTCCAGAAAGAAAGAAATATTTATAAAGTCAAAAATTGACATTTTACATAATAGATGGGTTAACTTCTAGTAAGATACCGTCACTGTTCTTTAATTGTTATTAACAACAACAACAATAATAATAACAGATATCATGTTTAACCTTGTGGGGCCAAAGTACAGACAGACATCAAGATAATATTTATTCTTTCTTATTCCATTTAATTAAAGAGAGTGATTAAGATTCTACTAAGACAAATCACTGTTCTTAAATTAACAATAATAATAATACTTCTAATACATTATTTGAGATATTTTTTCAGTTTTTAACCTTGTTGGGACAAACATACATACACACTGACTTAAAAAAGACAATATCTTCTCTATTTATTTATTTTACATTTATGTTTTATTTGGGTGTGTTTTTGATTAAGCATTTACAAGCACCTTGTAAACGTGACAGGGACTTTTAATTTGTCAAGTAAAAGTAGTTGTGATCACAAGAAAATGTTTTTATGTTACGTTGATGAGAATAAGAATATTAAAACTATTTGATCACAATAAAACAAGAAGATAAAATGATAATCAGCAACATTTTAAGACTTCTATAGTTACTGTACATCTGTATAATCTTAAAAGTGCTGTATATAGCATGTTTCTTAAATATCTGCACACATATTTTTGTATTTTTATGCTTTAGTAGAGTCTTATTATTTAACAAAATAATGCTTCAAACAATGTCAGTTTCTTTTTTAATGACAGTGGTTGCTAATGCCAAGTTAGCACCATTTCTATGGTAACTATGGAATATCGGTGGAATCTGTGGTTACCATATTACATTTTCGGAAGGTCCTGGAAATTTCGAATGGCTTGTTTTTTTTCAGACTGTTTTACGTGTGACTTTGTCACACAACTGCTATCCTCGCTGGCTGCTGTAATCTGAGAAATCTCCTCAGAGAGCAACTTTGCTATTGTTTTCCGCTAGTTATCTTCTGAGCGCCGCGGTAGCCGAGACAGGAGACTTGGCTTTGATAGGGTGTTTGTCTACAGTGTACCTGGCTGATAGCTAACTCCCGCTATTACTATGAGTCCTACAGCATCCTGTGCCAATATCCATGGGAACAGGAGGCTCTGGTTCTTCCTCAATCGTCTAACGGGTGTCTAGCTGTCGGTTCACCATCTGTTTACAGCTCAAGCCTCTCTGAATCTTCGGCTGATCTGGATGGGAAAAGGTGACTCAGTCTAGCATAGAAGCTACTAGACCGCTTCATCTCTGTGATCTCTCCTCTCCCAAAGAGACTTCAATGATAAAAATAAAATAAAAAAAACGTCTCAGGTTACGAATGTAACCATGGTTCCCTGAGAGGGAACGAGACACTGCGTCCTCTGAGGGGACACTATGGGGAACACCTCGTCGTGACCCGTGTCTGAAGCATACTTTGAAAAACGCCAACGTGTTGGCCGGCGACAGCCTCTGACGTCACTACCAGCGAGATTATAAATACGCGCCCGTAGGACCCGTCACTTATCTTCTTCGTGAAGTTTGCGTCCGAATCATGGCAGGGAGCTAGAGGACGCAGTGTCTCATTCCCTCTCAGGGAACCATGGTTACATTCGTAACCTGAGACGTTCCCTGTCAAGGGAACTTCGAACTGCGTCCTCTGAGGGGACACTATGGGAAACAGTATACCTACGCCGGGAGTCGCCCCTGGGACGGTTCATCGGCTGTCTATGACATTATCCCTTATGGCCAAAGGCATAAGCTACATACCCAACTTACCTGTAGGGCCTTGGCCCGGGGTAGAGCTGAAGGCTTGGAATTACAAAAGATTCCTTTAAAGGGATACGGCTAAGAACCTAGCACTTTCTTCTACCAAGTCTTGCCTGTCACACAGGGGTTACTGCTAGCTTTCGCAAAAAACTTGCCGAAAGAGCTGTCCCAACAGTACTCTAGTAGCAATGCCCTGTTCTAGATAGGTATCAGAGGATACCTGGGTGGAGTGGCGCCCAAGATGAACGGGACTTTAACCGACTCAAGAAAGGGCACGAAGCAGCCGCGCGAAGCCCTCACCATATAGGATTTTAGAAAGAACGCAGAGAACTAGCGTGCGAACTTACCACAGTGTGGATTTCAGAAAGTGTGCAAAGACTTCACGTGCACACTTACCATAACATGGATTTACAAATCTGTTCTAAGGAGGGGCTCTCGTGGTACTCTGATAGAGCAGCTCGTAGATGGAATGGCCCGGGAGCAGAGCAATTGGAGGAAGGAATGTACAGATGAAGCCTCGGCCACGTCTGTATAATGGCGTCCAGCCCCAATGGAGCTGGATGAGTCAGAGGAAGCCAGAGGGGATAGTGTGATGCTCTCTCAAGCCACAAAACCGATCCACCCAAGTCTGGCCAACCTCTCTAACTCAACTTCAACACCTTGGTGCGAAGGCGCCATTCCCCGAGCCTCAGCCCCTGCCTCAGCAGGATGTCTGCTCTCACAGTGCGTCTCAAAAACAGTATGTAGTACTGGAGCGCCCTGTTGAAAAAAACGAGAATTCAGTCTCCTATGAGAGGAGGGCTCCGAGCTCAGAGTAGCAAGCTCATAGGCGACCCTTTTCCTTTGGAAAAGTGAAGCACTTCTAAACTACCACTATATGTGGGAGTTCACCTACAGAGAGGCCTAGAGAGTTACCAGATAACCACCTTAAGTGGAAACTGAACGTAATCTGGAACTCAACTCCTGGGGAGGCCTGGTGAGGCCTACTACCTGACAACCACAAAACATGGGAGCTCGCTTACAGAGATGCTTGGAGGGGCCTACTACCTGAAAAACCATGCTATTTAGTGGAAACGCACAGTATGTGGGAGCTAAACCTCCAGGGAGGCCTGGTGAGGCCTACTACCTGACAACCACAGTATGTGGGAGCAAACTTTCAGAGAGGCCTGGTGAAGCCTACTACCTGATAACCACAATAAGTGGGAGTTCACCTACAGAGAGGCCTAGAGAAGCCTACTACCTGTTACCAGATTAAGACCTTAAGTGGAAACTGAAAGTAATTTGGAACTCAACACCAGGGAGGCCTGGTGAGCCTACTAGCTGATAACCACAGTACGTCCACACAACCCCTCATGTTGAGGGAAGCGATGCTTGAGGTGCATAACAAATACACACTGGTTGAATGAAGCCCATGGAACCCAGGGCTAATCATCTTAAGAAAGGGAACGAAGCGGAGCGCGTAACCCCTACCGTACAGGATTTCAGAAAGTGCGCAAAATCTTGCGTGCACACTTACCACTTACGTGGATTTCAGACAGTGCACAAAGTGTTCACGTGCACACTGTCCACTATGTGATTTTGAGAAAGTACACAGGCTTAGCGTGTGTACAGAAAGGTTCCTAAGCATCGCAGAGGCGCTGGATCGCACGGGAGAGGCAGGCTCTAACCCTCAAGCGAGGGGAGCATCACCTGAGGCAGTACATACAGAAGACTTCCGTAACAACCACCTCCCCGAATGTGCCAAGCGGCCAGGCGGCCCCTCAGGGTGACCTGGCCGGACATCCATGAAATTCCCTGCAGTGATGTGCTAGTTCTGACGATCAGCCAGGCTCCTCGGGAGGGGGTGTGGGATGGACAACCAATGTAACAAGTTTTTCTCAAAATTGTATAATCTAAATTAAATCTAATTTAGTAATTTTTATTTAAGTTTAATTTAAGTAATTTTAATTATTCTTATAAAATAATAATTTTAATAAAAAAGTTTTTAAGATTTCATTTTATTTCTGTATTTTTTTATGGTTTTAGATTAAGTTTTAACTAAGGATGCACCGATGTATCGGCTGCCAATATTTATTGACCGATTTTTTTAAATTTTAAAGCCCTCTGCAAATTGGAAATAGCATGTAAAGGGCTGATACTGATGATTTATTAATTAACTGCATGGAGACAATGAGTTGCATGTCTGTTGCATAATCCAAAATTTTTCTCTGGGCAAAATAATTAAATACTTGCCAAAACAAAATAAAATCTGTAAAAAATATAGTTTGTCAGACGGCATAGTACGGCCCATATACAAACGTGATGCTGAAGCATCCAACGAGTGAAATGCCTGCGCTAAGTTGTAAATTTGTTTTGCAAAAGCTTTACAGTTTTGAATGATGTTTTGCTGCTATCTGAATGACCAACCAGCATTGGTATGACAATAAATTCCCCTTAACAGTTGGGAAAACAATGCAGTGATCATGTCTGTGTCTGACACGCACATTCAACAAATTTTTGCCTATTTGACATCGCAGCCTTATGACTAAGACTCTCTTCATGGTTTTTTCTTTTTGAGTAAATTAAATGCTGTTCTTTATTATTGTTGGCAAAGAAAAAGTTTAAAAAACAATGCTATTAACTGGTATGTTTTCTACTCAGACTAGTTTCACAGAGGAACGCAGGAACATAAAACGTTCAAATACCGATTCTGCTCGGAGTGAACCAATGTTGTTTTTTTCTCTTTTCTCTTATCCGTTGCATGTTTCCAGGTGCTTGTTTCCCTATAAAAGTGCTCGAATCGTGACCGGTAACCCTCGGCCGTGCTCAATGTCATTAAGAGCTGACCTTTGAGGGCGAACAACAAACATAAAACATGAGTTAGAGAGCATGTCACATCTTTAATCATATCTTAAATGAATTTCAGCTGGGGATTTATGTGGCAGAAGCTTTATGGGGTTTTAAATTCATTTTAAGAGGACACATCTGAATTTGTAAAAGTGGGATTTGTCAAGGGCTTTACAAACTCGTAAAAAAAGCTTAAAAATGCTGTAAGTGGTAAATTTTGGACGTTAAATAACCCAGTGCCTCTGAGGATGGCCCGCTTTAAAAAAAACGCCTCAGAATTTAAATGAGATTTATAATGTCTCAGCCAGTGTATAAAGCTTTAGTGGGATCCTTGAGATTAGTTTAAAAGGCAAGAGAATTAAGATGTTAAACACAAGCTAGATTTTTGCATCTTATGAGGGAAACATTTCTGACTGAACTCATAAAGTAGCACACTGAAGTCATTTTTTGTATTTAAGGGCATAAATGCTGCTGCATGAATTACAGCTATGTGTCAATAGCAATAGTGATACCACAAGGGGTTATTATCGGTAACTAAAACTGTCACACATTTGTGTTCATTGAAATAAAGCTAAAATAAAAATACAGATAATAAAAATTATATAAATGTTATTTATAACAATAATAATAGAAATACTAGATGAAAAACCTTATGCAAAAATTAGAAATATTGCCTATTCAACTTCCTAATATAAGTTTAAGTTAAACCACTAAAATTACTAGCTGAAAATGAATAAAAAATAAAACTGACCTAAATCTAAAACAGAAATTATAATAAAAATAAATAAATAAATAAAACCTAAACAGTTGATGTATTATAAATAAATAAATTGATTAATAAAAAATACTAAACACTTAAACTGAACTAAAACAAAAATAAATTAAATAATTACAATAAAATTAATAAAAATGCTAAAAACTGAAATAAAAAGGAAATCCAAAATAGTTATATTTATTAAAAAAAGAATAAAATGAAAAAAAAAGGACATAACAAAGTTACTAAAAAACCTTAAAAATGAAATAAAACTAAAAATGATATAAAAATACATTAAATATAAAAAGTAATTAAGAAGAATAATAATTACAAAAACACATGAAACTGAACTAAAGTGTAATGAAATAAGCTAAACCTAAATATATTTAGGTTTACAATATTGTTATATTTATATATTAAAAAGAAAAATAACAAAAGAGCACTTAAAATTACTAGTACACATATATTACTAATACACATAAATATATATTAAATGTACTTAAATAGATAACAATGTAAATACATGTAGAATAATAATAATCAAAAAAACACCAGTAATAAAAGAAGAAGAAGAAAAAAAAATATCCAAAGAAGCTTGGCTGACATCCTAAAAATGAAACTGAATGAATCTCAACAGACTCGAATGTAATTCCTACCATATAACATGAATAAATTCTTATAAAAAGGTAATATAAGGAACACTTATGTAAGTCATTATTGCAGCAAGGACTACGAGAGCCACCCACATCTCGCCGGCAGCTTCTGATTCATATTTACACAATATTTACTGATGGATTACATTAATTCTCTGATTATGAAAAGTCATACAGTGGACCGAGTTTCATTTCCATACGCATTAACTGCTGAGTGGTGTCTGATTAAATTACAGAATGTAAAAGTGCTTCGACACTTTCCAGGTCTATAAACGGTCTAATAATGCTCTTAAACAGCTAATGCATTAACCCAATCCTGCCCCAAAAGGGCAAAGAGACAGAAAACCCCTCACATCTTGACCCGGCCACAGAAAAGAAAGGGCAAAGAAGTTATTTGCGTAAAATGAGCGCTCTGTTTGCCCTTGCCACGGGTCTGCAGCATGGGACACGGGAAATAATCTACCAGTCCGAAATCACACACAAAGCCCTCCAAATGAAGCAGGAGGTGAAATTGATTGTGTGCTCGGGGCATCTCCCGCCGGACCACACAGCAGAGCAGCTTTTTCCAGCTAGTCTGAGAAATAGAGCTCAGGAAAACACCCATTTCATGATAATAACAGTGGCGTGTCAAGTTTTGCATTGAAATACAAGTGATTCTGCTTTATTTCACGTACAATGGAAGAGACAAGGCAATACTATGGTATCTCTGAATTGCATTATACTGCTGTGAATAACAGTAATCAGAAAGTGCCATAGAGATGCAGGTAAAGATTCATTTGGAAATATCCTGACAAATACTGCATCACCTCCAAAGGGCTCCTAAAGGACTTTAAACTATTGCATATGAATTTCAGCGCCAGGGTCACATTATGAATTTTATATATTTCGCATATTTAAGTTATATAGTAGGCCTAAGTAAATTAAGCATCATATGTTTGTCACATTACAGAAAAAGTCAATATCAAATTAACATACTGTATAGGCAACATATCCCCTTTTCATTTAATAAAATAACTAAAACGAAAATTAAAATTAATCAAAGCTATACAGACATTTTTAAATGACTATTAAAAGTGAATTAAAATGTAATACAAATGACAAAAACACGATACAATTACTAAAACTTTACAATTAAAATAAAGCAGAAAATCTAAAATTGTATATATTATATGTAAATGTGTATTAGTTGCACCTCGGGTTCAATCATAGAATATTTTTTACGGTTCATGAGTTGAGTTATACAGTTTTCTTTGGAGATTTAAGTTTTGGATCAGTGTCTGGGCTCTTTAAAGCACCAGAGGTCTTTCTGAAGAAACAGAGAATAAAAAGTGCTTGATTCTAACTGAAGGCTTTATTTTTAACCCCAAATTGCACATACGTCCAATAACATACTGTACTTAACTCATTCGTAAGTGGACAAAAGTAAATGTATTGTATTCTAATCATGATGGTTATTTATTTTCATTTTTACTATTTAAATTAAGTGCTTTCTATTTGAATATATGTTCAAATGTAATTTATTCCTGTGATAACATTGCTGAAGCAGAAAAAAATAAAATAAAAAATGATCAAAAAGCAAGCATGAGATAAAAAAAGCCGGTAAAGCTCTGTGTGCTTGTGTGTTTTTTGGCACTTTCTTTTAGGTTGCTTTTTTCACCTTCATAGAGTACGAGACTTTGCAAAATTTATGAGAGGAGAGTATTTCAGTGAATCATGCGAGGTGATTTATTGTTTAAGGAAGTTTACTGATATTTGCACCATTATTTATCCCCCCCCCCCAAAAGCATGTCTTTACTCAGTTTGCACCTGTGTGGTTAGTAAATAACCCACACATGATTCATTAGTTTGCACTGCTCTTGGAAGATTTAAGAGATTTAAGTTTCACATTAATTTGTGCTGTTTAGTAAATCTGGCCCTAAATCTTGTAACCACAATAATCCAAACTTGCAATTAAAATCCTGTACCCAATGACAGTTAAAAAACACAATCAAAAAAGCAAGCATGAGATAAAACATTTTCAGTAAAGCTCTGTTTTGTTATTTTGCACTTGCGTTTTGTTTTTATTTTTATTTTTTATAGTGTGCAAGACTTTCATTAGCAACTAATTAGCAGACAAATCAATTGTATTTATTTAATACATTTCTTATACTTATTATTAATGCTGAAACTTAATGCTTTTGGGTGAGCTATCCCTTTAAATTGATCAAACGTGACAGTAAAGCCATATATAATGGTACAAATCATTTTTACATACTAAAGAGTTAAAGAGTTGGACCTGTAACCCGAAGGTCGTCGGTTCGCGTCTCTGTGCTGGCAGGAGTTGTAGGTGGAGGGAGTGAATGAACAGCACTCTCTTCCTCCCTCAATACCCATGACTGAAGTGCCCTTGAGCAAGGCACTGAACCCCCAGTTGCTCCCTTGGCGCTGGATCTATAGCTGCCCAGTGCTCCGGGTGTGTGTTCACTTCTCACTGCTGTGTGTGTGCACTTGGATGGGTTAAATGCAGAGCACCAGTTCCGAATATGGGTTACCACACTTGGCAAATATTATGACTTTCAAATAAAATGAACCTAACATATAATAATAAAACTAAAAATAATCATAAAATCAAGTAATAATAATAAAAATATACCAGCTGCTGGACCTACTGATGATCAATAAAAAAGTTTTTTACTGATTACAAAATACAAAGTTTTTAAGGAGGAGACAGTGTGCAGAAGAAACTATTAAAGACTGTGTGTTCCAAAAACTCTCAAATGGGAGCAGAGGGCTTTAGGTAAAAGTTTGAAACACAGATCAACTGCTTGTAGTATCGTCTTCTGTTCCATCGCCTCCCCGTTTAAAATAATAAAATCTTGGGAGGAGTTTTCCTTGTCACCAAGCACCAGGACATGTGGATTCTGGCTTGTCTCATGATTCAAGTACAGCACTAATTAGTGCCAACCTTAAAACAATAAAAAAAAAAGTTCAGTTAACATGCATTGTGATGATATTTCATTGATACACTCACTTTACAAATGAGTGAATTTAAATGAGTTAAAAGCTATAGCAAATTAACTTTGTTTATTTTTTTATAATTTTTTTATAATTGGTTAAAGTGATAATTAACCCATAAATTAAAATTCTGTCATCATTTTTTTTTCAAAATATCTTCTTGGAACGGTTTGTATTGTACAACGCGTGTCTTATACAAAATAAATAAAGCTGACTTGATTACACGGGCACTGTAATTTTAAGTGTTGCTTTTACTTACAGGTTGAATATCAATGAAGGACCGCTTCATTTCCGTGTATGATGTGCACACCATTTTTCCATTTGTGTGATATGGTGCAGACAGCAGGAAGGGTTTTAAAGACAATTTCTGCACGAAGGCCTTTTCAAAAGTACAGAAAAGTAAAAAAAAAAAAAAAAAACTAAGCTAAACTAAAAAGTTTTGCAGCTAATCTTTTAATGTATTAATGCTGGCGAACTAACAGGAATAGGATTCCTCTCTGGGGGAAACAAACGGACTAAAGGGAATAAAAACTTTTTTATTGTATAAAAAATAATAATTAACGTATCAGACACTTTACTTAATGTTATAACAGTTATATACATCATACGATTATATTAACCACTGCCACTGATGTCCGCGCTGAGTCGCTGACTGGACCGTTAAAATTTGAACCGGAGGGAAGCGGGAAACATATTTAACCCAACAGTTGGGTTATAACTAAAAATAACCCAACGACGAAAAAAAATGACCCAACAAATTTTAAGATAACCTAACACATTGACCCAATATGTGTAACCCAAAGGTTTGGTTAAAAAAACAACCCAACGTTTTTTACTGTGTATTTGAATTTCTGGGTGAACTATCACTTTAATGTTTTATTGCTGAATAAAAGTTTCAACAAGAAACAAACAAACACATAAAATACATTTGATACAGTTAACAATGTGATCGATCAGAATCGAAATGCACGTGACCAAGTGTAAATGGGCCCCTTTTTTTCTTAGTAAATGGATTTCCATGTAGACGTTGTATTTGTTGGCCCACGTCCACCTACCAGCGTTTAGAGCTTGGGTAAGCAGATTGATAGCCGGGTGTGGGCTTTATTTATCATTGTGCAGAGGTCCTACAGTGCATTTGATTAATGTTTCCTCCATACTATCAATCTCAGGGATTGATCCCTCAAATAGAAGCACCACGGGCTCTGGTTTCCAATCACTTGTGATTTTCATGATGCTGGTTATGAATCTGTGAAGTTAGAAATAACAGCATAGCAGAGCATGAAAAAAGTGATGAGTTTTTCCTCTGGTGTCATTTTAAAGGCTTGAGTACCTGCGTAACGGGAAATCAGCTTTAACATCTCATTACAGACGGAGAGGAATGGTTCGAGAAGACAGCTCTTGTCATAATTAGCGCTGGCAGCTCTTAAGCAGATACAGAAGACAAATGTCACACTAAAGACATCATTCCATGTTATTTGATGAATAAAAAATTTTCATACTTGTTATTCCAACTGTTCTAATTTTAAATGATCTTTTGATGATGATTCTAAATTTAATAATTGTGCAAAGCCAGGCATAACACGCTGCCATGATGCCAGAGTGTTGCGATGCTATGATATTCAAGAAAATACTGCTGCAATGTTAAAAAAATATTTAATTGTCATTAAAGCAATAAATTAATAAATAAAAATGTCACAGTTATTTTGCATAGACAAACTATACCACTCAATAGTTAAAAGTTTTAATAAATAAATAAATAAATAAATAAATAAATTGTATCAGTCACATTTTTTAAGCATGTGTCTTATGCTCACCAAGGCTGCATTTGTTTAGTTAAAAATCCACAGTAATATAGTAAAGAAAATAAAACACCAAAATTGTGAAATTTTATTTTCAACTAAAGTAACTGTTTTATGTTAAATGTAATTTTCTTCCTGTGATTGTTACTCCAGTCTTCAGTGCCATATGTCTTATAAACCATGTCTAACAAATCATGAGAAACTGTGCATTACAGATACTTTACTATTATCTACACAACAACCACAGAAGGAAAACTAGTGAAAACATGATGCGAGTAAAGCGATTATTCCCCTTCTACATAACTAGGCTGTTTATGAGGTCTTTGACCTGCAGGTAATGCTCCAGCATTCACTTAGGTAAAGCATTGATTCACTGATGCGGCTATGACTTAAGGGGCACAGAAACGGCTGTCTGTTGACAGTCAATCAATGATATGCCTCGGCTCTCATAAAGAATCACGGTGCCAGGATATGCACGCCAGCACTTCCTCAGGAAACTCATTATAAAACGAGAAACGTGAAAAGAAAGAAAGCTCTGTGGTGATCTATGCTGAACCGAGAATTCATTTTGTTGTCTGGCATGAAAACAAATGAGGGGGTCCTAAATGGAAGTTTGCTTTAAGATTGCCAACATGATTCGGGACTTTTTAACGCTTCAGTCCAGTCATAAAGCTATCATCAGGAAGCACTTCATTTCCTTTATCCTTTTAACAGTTTTACTGATTAACATTTATTTAGCTCTCTAAGTCCACTTATTTTTTTAGTCAAGGCTTTGCGCACCACAAATTGTCGTCATTTAGTTTATCGTGACCATCTTCAACCTTCTCAACCTTAGAATTAAAAAGACTTTTAGTAACTGTATTGTTTAAATATTATCTGTATCTTATTAAATATAAAAATATACATACATTTATGCTAATTTACTAATACTAATGAATGGGAATATATATATATATATATATAATGAATGGGAATAAAAAAAAAATCAGAAATACTTTACTGTAATAAAAATTTTTGTCACATTTTTTTTGTCATCTTTAAAGTATAGTAGTCGCAATATTAAAAGATTTTTATTTTATTTTTATTAAATAAATAGCATAGTGCACATACACATTTAAAAAGAGCAAGAAGAATGTTTTTCCTATGATGTAAGGGCACAGATGTCTTTAGTCTCTGTGTTGCTGTTCGAGATTTGAAGGTTATTTTGCATCTTTTGTTTTCTTCAGTTGAAGTGCTGAGTTTTTCACTGTGGAGGTAATGGGGCATTTGTTTGGGAAATGCAAAGACAGTGAAATGGAAAAGCCATTGAAAAGGCAAAAAAAAATAATAATAGTGAAAGTGGACAATGAATGACAAGTATTGTGCTTTCTCAGGCTAGTATGCCCTTATTTACAATCCAGTGAGCATTTCCTTAGTTGTGAGATTTTCGAGATTATTATTTGGATCAAATATAATTATGGCAAACAAACTATGCAAAACTAGATTCACATTGACAAAACCCAACTCAACTTCCTGAAGCTTGTTTCTGCCATAGACTAAAAAAAGAAAGAAGGTAACTCCCAATTACATGTCATAAATTCAAAATTTTGAAATAGAAACTTGCAACTGTGAGTTATAAAGACAGAATTGCGAGATATAAATTTAAAACAGCAAGTTTTGTCAAAAACGCAAAGTATAAATTGCATTTGCATATCAAAGTCAGAATTGTGAAATATAAACTCCTAAGTGCGAGTTATAATGTCAGAATTGCAAGGTATAAATCGCAACTGCATATCAAATTCAGAACTGTGAGGTATAAATTCGCAATTGCATTTCAGTTTCAAATAAACTCGCAATTGTGTTTTAGAATGTCAGCATTACATGAGATAAAATTGCAATTTCCTTTTTTTCTCGCAATTTCACAGTTATATGTTGCAATTCAGACATTGTGAGAAAAATTTTATATCATGCATTTCTGGACTTGTAACTTGCAATTGTGAGATGTAAACTCTCAATTATGAGAAAAACAGAATTGTGAGATAAAAAGGCGCAATTACCTTTTTTTATTTTTTACCCAATCGCAAAAAGGTGCTTCCTGATCACATTTGTGTATGAAATGCTTTGCATTATTTTTATGAATATATTATATATACGTGTTTGTTCCTGTCTTGCCAATTCCTAGACTCTGTTAATTGTGTGAATTTTGAGATCAGAAGTCCATGAGAAGCATATTTAATAACATTTGAGCCACAACCCCAGCAGTTTATTTCGGCAGTGCTGAATTTCAGATATGACTCCCTAAAGTTTGCTAAAAGGTTTTTTGTTTTGTCTATCACCGGAGGGTTCAGTGTGCTTCTCTCTCTGTCTATCTCCCTCCTTCAGCATCTTTAGAGTCAGTCAGAAATTAGTATTCCAGTGCGCACTCCTCACAGCAGTAGCCAGTGCCAGCCACTTAATTTGTCATTTATTGTTCTACGACAACTGAAGTAATTGAACCTTTTGCCCACGTAACGTCATTGGCAACCTGGTGGCCATTCCTCCCTGCCAGCCTCATGGTGGCCACATTTCAGAGACCTTGGGTTGAAAATGGAGGGCAGGGATCTCATTTATAGAAAAGCCGAGATGGTTAGTAGGTATCCTCACCTCTCACCCTCCTCTGGACTGACCCGGACACCTCAGATGCCTAGCGGCATGGATAGGAACAGACAGGGATAGAGGAAGGTTATGACACTTCAACTAGCTTCAAGACAGGGTGATATGTTCCTAATGAAACTCTGAAGCACTGAATACTGCTCTGGATATGAGTGAATCTCATGAAAACCTGGCCAGGTCATATTTTAACACAAGATCAAAAGAAATAAATTGGAAATTTGAAGAAAACAAAGCCTATTTTCATGACAATTAATTGTAGTAATAACAGTATTATTGATAGTAATAATTATGCTTGTATATATACAGTATAATTACAATTAAGCTGGATGGATGGATTAAAAATTAAATAATAATAACAATTATAATACTAATGAATGTAGGGAAAAAAACATTATTGTAATAAGTGTTTTAGTTGTGTTTAACCTTCAAGAAAATGTCAAAAAGGATAGGTAACTAGGTACAGTAGATAGACAGCTTCACTTAAAGATTTTATATTATGCATTGAAAGTTTTACTTTTAAACAATCTTCAAAAATTTCACAAATATTTCCAAAGAAATGGATTGAATTAAACAAACAACTGAGTGGAAAAACTAAAATAGTATTTTCCTGTAACACCTTTGTTTTATTAACAGTTTCAAAAAAGAATGTTTTTTAGCTGAGCACATTACATTGAGAGACAGTATTCCACTCAGTGTTCTCTGATTGTATACTGGACACTGGACATTGCGGCATATGTATCAGGTTTTTCAAAGATTATCCACAAATTGCATACTGTAACTGAAACTAAATTCCAAATCTAATTTGCATGATATTTGCAAAATAGATTTCTGTGCGCAATTCTGCAAAAATAGTACAGCTAGTATGGTAGTATGCTATTCCACACCTAGCCTGGGGTTCTACAGAGCACGCTTCATTCGTTTAGATGCTGCCGTTCTGGCTTCAGCACTACTGGTAAAACCATCTTTCAAAGCCGTGAAGGTAATTTACACAAGCTGATGTAATGGAATGAAAACTTATATGTACGTAGGTGACTGTGACTTCAGAAGATGATCCTTTAAAGGGTTCAAAAGCTCCATGGAGCTCATATGTTCTCTTGTTAACGGAAATTCACAAAGCTTCAATAGGCAGATGGCAGGTTTGAAATCAGTCAGCCGTCAAAACTCAATATTATATGGGAACAGATCAAACCTAAATAATGGCCTCTTCTTTGGAATATCTTTAAAAAACACCATGATTTATAAATAAAACAATTCACCTGGAGCTTTCTCACTGAGATGTAGTGTGTTCGTTCGAGTTATACGATCATGAAAAATGCATGCACATCTACATACTGTATGATGAATGTGCTTCATACGCTGGAGAACAATCTATGGAATATCAATGCAAACACTCACTGACTCCAGAAATCAATCCCTGCTAATTATTGCATTGCATTTATGATGCATTAACTGCATTAACTTGAAATCAATCAATTTGCATTAAAATGAATAAAGTCCTTTGTAAAAACCAAACCACAATTAAAGATTTTACATGTTGTATTTGATCCTTTTATGTTACATAAACGCTAAATCGGTTCATTTTTGTTTTCATGTCACATCTCGGTGTCACAAACATGTGGACCGGGACTGAGAACTAGTGAGCGCATGATGCATACTTGAAAGGTGTAGTAAATACTTAATATAAGATGTGAGTGGTTTCTAGCGCTCCTCAATCAGATTTTATGCAAAGCAGATTTGAGTGTCATCCAAAACTATGTTCAAATAAATTGTAGAAGACATGCCATAACTTACAAATAACTTCCTGTGGCAAACAATAAGAAATAGTATGCTACGTCAAGAATATCAATAACGATCCTATATATCCTTTCATGCAGGTAGAGAGGCAGCCTGTCACCACAGGGATGGAGAGCAGATCATATTCTTTTGCTTTTTACCTGTAAAGACTGCAGCCATCCTCATGTCTAATTCAGGAGGTGCATCTATGGTACGTATCTCTCTTTCTCACTTTTTCATCAGCATGCGGCATGCACCCTCCACGCTGCACGCTGCTTTATGCCCACACAGCACTTATTTGATTTGATTCGTTCCCAAGAAATTGATGGATGCAGCATCATTGTAAAAATAACTCATAGAAAGAGCCTATCACCTCTCCACCCCTGAAAATGTCAGAGGGCCCGCTGCGCCGGCTCTTTATCACGGAGGATGAAGGTTTTGGGATGGATCTCATCTCTGGTGTTTACAGAGCTTTTTTTGTCCAATGTTAATCACACTAATTGTGTTTAAAGGTATAGCATTAAAATGTGAAGAAAACTTAAGGTTCAGGTTTAGAATGATAGAAAGATATGTAGATTGACGGAAAGATCAATATATGGAATAATAGGATTAAAGAACGATAAATAGAAAGAAAGACAGAAGATAGAGAGAATGATATAGAGATATACAGACAAGCAGATGGAT
This sequence comes from Carassius carassius, assembly GCF_963082965.1. Classification (NCBI taxonomy): domain Eukaryota; kingdom Metazoa; phylum Chordata; class Actinopteri; order Cypriniformes; family Cyprinidae; genus Carassius; species Carassius carassius. The sequence continues at coordinate 29,203,337 of NC_081775.1, read as the reverse complement.
GGATGGATGGAAGGACGGACGGATGGACAGACGGACGGACAGACAGAGACAGATAGATAGATAGAATCAAACAGTCATTTGACTGATCAACAGATGTACTGATTGACAATGATTTATGATAGATGGATAGAACAATAGATAGATAGAATTTTAATCAGAACAACAGAGCGACAGAATGATAGATAGAAAGAACGATAGATTACTGGGGCATTTTTCTCAGGAGAAAGAATTTGAGAAGCAGGAAAATTTAGCAGAATTCTCCATCTGCCCTTGACTCAATCTTATTGCGGTCTAGGAAATATAATTGACATATTAAAGAGATCTCATTTGTGATTTTCCTTTTCTGTCGGTCAGACGTCAGATCGCGGCTGCATATCTGCCATCCTGCCTTTCTAAAGATGGCTGCCTGTAGATCAAGTCTTGGCTGACAGCACAGCATGAGCACAGAGGTCCATTTTATGTGCCGCTGCTCAGGATGGGACTGCTGCGAGGACGGAGAAACAGAAACAGGATGGAGATTATATTTCTCCTCAGCTTTCTACAGCTTTTATAAATTATTTAAACATATTCACTAGGTTGGGGGTCAAGGAAATGACACTTATTTGTTTAATCAGTAACTCATAAACACAATGATTTGAATAGCTCTTCTAAGATAAAGATACTTTCAGTTTCTAAGTTATAATTAATTTGGATATTTTTGTGGGACTTATTGAAAAAAATGTCACTATTCTGAGATTATGAGTGAGTGAGTGAGTGAGTGAGTGAAGTGACATTCAGCCAAGTATGGTTACCCATACTCAGAATTTGTGCTCTGCATTTAACCCATCCGAAGTGCACACACACAGAGCAGTGAACACACACACACACACACTGTGAGCACACACCCAGAGCAGTGGGCAGCCATTTATGCTGCGGCGCCCGGGGAGCAGTTGGGGGTTCGATGCCTTGCTCAAGGGCACCTAAGTCGTGGTACTGAGGGTGGAGAGAGCACTGTACATGCACTCCCCCCACCCACAATTCCTGCCGGCCCGGGACTCGAACTCACAACCTTTCGATTGTGAGTCCAATTCGCTAACCACTAGGCCACGACTTCCCCGTATGATGGATGGATGGATGGATGGATGGATGGATGGATGGATGGATGGATGGATGGATGGATGGATGGATGGATGGATGGATGGATGGATGGATGGATGGATGGATGGATGGATGGATGGATGGATGGATGGATGGATGGATGATGGATGGATGGATAGATAGATAGATAGATAGATAGAACAGATAGAAAAAGATGGACAGAATATGTATAAGCATGTAAAAAATTTAATTCACACAGACCATGATTGGAATACCTCCTGCTTTCAATTTCTGGGTCAAAATCCATTTGGATACTTTTGTGAGACAAAAAGTCAAAATTGTTAGGACTACATAAGTGTGCATAATCTTTGCATGTTATTTCATTATTAAAAGTAGTTAAGCCTTTTGTAATGATGTATGAATACCTTTAAATCAGAATTTGAAAACCTTTAGAAGTCTGTATGAAGCCAACATGAATACTAATATTACTTTTCCAAGAAGCTGGTGTGTGTTTTTCAAACGAGATAATTTGTCAAGCTTTACATTTCACCATCTGAGCTGTAGTTTTCAGTACAGATTTATAACGCTATAGAGAAAGCGTCTACTACAAAGCAGGCTTGTCTCCAGGGTTAAAAACGGTGGCTTTGCGTAAATCCTCGCTACCTCTGACAGATATAAAGCTGCTGTGGCCGAGAAACGTTGGAAAGCTTTGCCGAATCCTTGTGGAAAACAAAGGCCGTCGACCGCTTCCTTCTTGTCTAAACTGACTTTGAAACAGAACGAACAGGTAGACGATGCCTTGAGGGGAGAAAATAAAGAAATACACAATAAGCATATTTGTGGCGGCGGCTGAGGCACTGAATGCCGGTAAACAGATCTATCCTGGGACCAGCCGACTTTGCATTTCAGAGAGGCTGTCCATTTGCACTTCTGAGCTCAAACATGTTTAAGGCATTTCTCTCCGCCAGTCCCCAAACTAATTGCTATTGCTTATGCTCAGCCGCGGACCATTTGGAAGAAAAATATGAGGAATCAGGAAATGTCAGTCCAGTTCTAAAGCTCAGCTTGCTAAAATACCACGGAAGCACATAAAGCCCCTTCCACTCTGGGAGATTCACTCTTGGTTTGCTTAAGCATCCAAGGTTATGCTGCATAAGAGCACATTATCACTTCGTGATAAACAACAGGCAAAGCTGCACTCAATATGCAGAATGTTTGACTGAAAACACACAGAATATTGGCAGTTGTCAAGCGAGAAGTGTGAAGTTGAGAACAACCACAGTCTAATAACATCCAAGCATCTGAGCCATGGGCGTAGGTTTAGGGGGGGACGCTAGGTACTAGTCCCTATCAATATTTTGAGATTACAAATTTGTCCCCACCAATATTTAGCAAGCTCATTTGTACTGCTATTTGGATCTTTGCACTGCTATTTGGATCGATTCTAACGGCCAGGACGACGACAGTACAAGAAACGCCGTAATTTGATTCGCGGCGGGGTATCTGACAGGCTACACGCGTGGGCCGGGACTACTTTTGTGCTTGCACTAGCAGCGAGCGGGTGGTGGGTGTGTGTGTGTGTGTGTGTGTTGACAATGCCGACAGTAAGTTACCAGGGCTGTCTCTCTGCGACATACAAAGGCCTGAGTAAAAACATTTTAATATTCCGTTTTTTTTGCCCCTTTTTGTAATTTGGAGATGCCACCCAAGAAGAAAAAAGGGGACATAAGAAGCTTTTTCAAAAAGCAGAGTCAAAGTGTAAGTAGGCAAAATAACTAACTAGCCACATAAATAAACTAGCAGTATTGACTGACTAGGCTTTCAAATGAAGATTCTACTATGGAAAATAGTATTAACTGGTGATAGTATGTGTTACCCAGGATGATGCTACGTTAGCAAGTAACTGAATGTCAATAAGCCTGTAACGTTACCTTAACTTAGAATCTTGCAGTCAACCATAAACGTGACTGTACTGGAGGGTAAATAGTGTTTATAATAGAAAAAGGTTATTATATTTATTTAGATTTGTTTCCCTGTTGCAGAGTATCTTTTGTTAGTGTAAATACTAATGTACATAATTATTTATGTCAATAAAACGTTTGGTTGTTCAGCATTACACAGTCTCAGGTGTTTTTCTTTTTTTTTTCTTTTGAGAGTGCATTTTTGAGATTGGTGGTTGGGATATGGGGGTGTCCCCACCAAAGCTGAGACCAAACCTACGCCCATGATCTGAGCTTCATGCAGCAGCCACACAATCCAGATTTGGACATTTTCTGAAAAAGCAAGAGAAGATTGCCTTTGCAAAACATGTGCTGCCATGTGGATGTTGATAGAATGTAACTCCTAAAAGTAGCTTTGGAAAAAAATGAATAAATGCAAATGTTAATTTCAGCTCGACCTTGAGTCAACTCTTTTCCATTCCATCAGAATTACACGCGGAGGCCACAACAGCACTCAATACCCGATTTGAGAAGACAAATGTAAATCCTGTGCAAACATGATCAGGGTTATGTGGATTAAAGGATTTTGACATGCGCTCATTTTTGTAGTGATGTGGGCTTTTCCTTTTATTTCCTTTGTGCTTTAAAAGAAAGACAGAAAAGATTAATCAAATAGATATGTAGGATGTAAAATTGACTGATAGGTTCTGTATGGCTGCTATCATGGTATTACTATAAATACTTTCTGAAATTTGTCTGATTTCTGATCGGATGAGCCATTTTAGTCATCTTATTCATAGAAAAATCACTGACACTTGGCCTTGTTGTAATTACATAATGAAAGATATTTAAAGTGTTTCCAGAGGCTAATTTGAAATTCTAACTAGTATTATGTAATGACATTAACAAACATTCTTACATAATCATAAACCAATTGATTAAAAGCATTGTCTGACTTCTGATTTTCTTTCAGGTGTTTTTTCCAGAAGAAACTTTAATATGTAACTTTCTTTATGGAATGACATAAAGAAACATTCTTACATTATATAATTGATAAATAAATCTGAAAGTCAGAAATGTTACAGATATATTTAGACATCTGAAGGAAGGAGGAACCGAAAGGAATGAAAAACAGGAGTGTGTGAATTTGTACTTTTAGTATACATGTGACTGTTCAAAAGTTTGGGGTCAGTAAGTTTTTTATAAATTAATACTTTTATCCCACAAGGATGCAATAAATTGATCACAAGTGAGAGTAAAGCTATTTATAAGGCTGCAAAAGATTTTTATTTAAAATAAATGCTGTTATTTTGAACTTTGTATTCAAGAATCCTGAAAAACAAAAAAATGTATCAGTTTCCACAATATGAAAATATGAAGCTGTTCTAACATTGATAAGAAATAGGAATAATAATTTTTTCTTATGCAGCAAACCAGCATATTAGAATGATTACTGAAGGATCATGTGACACTGAAGACTGGGGTAATGATGCTTGAAATCCATTTTTGATCACAGGAATAAATTTGTTTTTAAATATATTCAAATAGAAAAGAGTTACATTAAATTGCAATAATATTTTACAGTATTACTAATTTTACTGTATTTCTGATCAAATAGATACAGTCTTGGTGAGCAGTGTGTTTGTACGTTAGCTACTGATCTGCGAAGCATTAGAGATTTTATCAATGCTATTTTATTGCTGACACATTAATGAAGTTAATACAAAGTGTTTCAGAATCTAAGGAAACAAGAAAGAATAAGGAGCAGACAGCAGCACAGTGTTGCTTTCTACTTCACAGCTGTGCTCTCCGTGCCAATCCAATAACCCAGCAGCACACCAGGGCTCATCCAGCATGCTCAGCGGGTAACATGTTTACGGCGGGCCGCTGTGTGACGCCTGCAGCTTCGGCGAGCTGCCGTTACAGCTCAGAGCCGCTCTCCAGTGTCGCCATCATCAACCGGCAAACTTCAAGTGCTGATTCACTGGGCCTGACCTTCAGAGAGACTGGGCCAAAGCCAGTGTCTGTGTGCCATGATTAATGAGAGAGGCTGAGTCCAGGCAGAACCAAGTTTATGTGTGTGAGATGAGTGTGGTGAAGAGAGAAAGGGAGTGAGACAGAAAAAGCAAAACAGAAAGTTTTTACTCAACTGCTCTCTCCTGGTGAAGTTTCTAAATGACTGGTACTCACAGACAGTCAATTGCTGAAGCAGACCCTGGATCTCAGTAACTGTGCACCGCTTTCATTAGGGCTCAATTTCAGCACTGGCCCTTAAATCTTGCCCACATATTTTTCCCTTATTCGTGCTTCTCTCGTTTAATGCTTAAATCCCTATACGAAAACTCTCAGAACATCACTAGCCGCCTCATTACAAACTCTTTTATTAAAGGAACAGAAAAAAAGGCTACGTTACGAAGCCCATTACTATATATTGTGTTAGTTTCATTAACTATGACGAAACTTCATAAACTCTGATTTGAGCTATGACTACGATGAGACAAAACTGACATTAAAGGGATAGTTCACCCCAAAATTCAAAGTTGATGTTTATCTGCTTACCCCCAGGTCATCCAAGATGTAGGTGACTTTGTTTCTTCAGTAGAACACAAACAAAGATTTTTAACTCAAACCGTTGCAGTCTGTGAGTCATATAATAACAGTGGATGAGAATCACGGCTATAAGAGTAAAAAAAAACATAGAAAACCAAATTAAACTCTGCGGCTCATGACAATACATTGATGTGTAAAGACACAAAATGATCGGCCTGTGCAAGAAACTGAACGCATCCTCAGTACGTTCTCAACAGCCGGCGCCTGATGCGTCTTCTTCTTCTTCTTGCTTTACAACGGATTGCAGACTTACAAGTGCATCACCGCTAACCTATCTCTCAAATGGACCATTGACACTCCTAATTGAGATTGTAGATAGAGTATCAATGATCCATTTGTGAGATAGGTTAGCAGTAATGCACTTATAAGTCTGCAAACGACCATAAAGCAAGAATAAGAAGACGAAGGCGTCTGGCGCCAGCTGTTGAGAATGTGCTCAGGACAGTTCTACTGAAGAAACAAAGTCACCTACATCTCTGATTATCCAAGTGATTGGAAAGCAAAAGTGTGGAGAAAAAAGTGAACTGCAAAGCATCTGTAAAGCTTGGTGGAGGTGATGTCATGGCATGGGCATGCATGGCTGTCTCTAAAACAGTACCTCTTCATTTTAATGATGACTTAATGTATGATGGCAGTTGCAGAATGAATTTGGAATGGTACAAAATCATCTTGCCTACCAATATTCAAGAAAATGCCACCAAACTCATTAGAAAGCACTTCATATTGGATCAGGACAACACCCTGCCAGTTCAGTCAAGGACTTGTCAGGGCAAAGAAATGTAAAGTCTTAGATTGCCCAAATCAATCTCCAGATTTAAATCTGATTGAATGACAAATGATAAAATAAAATATTTCATTTTACTCCTGTGCACAAAAATACTGTCAACTACTTACCAAACATTCTCAAAACGTGACATCATGTGATTTTTCACATCATTTTCTTCTGTGTTAGACATTTGTCAAGGATAATATTAACTGACTGTCAACTAAATTGTTATGGTTAGCAATATTTTTTATGGTTTTCAATTCAAATGCATAATACAAATTTGAGGTTAAGCTGAACAAAAAAATATTATTTGGTTGTTCTGACAAGGCCATGCAAAGTACAAATGCAAACAGTTGAACAGTTAGGAAACTTGATGCTTTATTTCCTAATTGAGAGCGAAATAAAACTGATGCACAGCGCTCCAAATCACATCCCAGTCTGCTGCTTTTCCCTTACTAGATCACACAGCCAATTCAGGTTGTAATAGCATGTGATCTACAGTCATAGGAGGAAAAATCGCAGTTCATAGCGCTGCACATCTGCTGCGGCGCAGCTTTCAAGTCGTCCCTCCGTTGCGGCCTGCAACTGCTGGAAGAAGCAGGTTGACACATATAATAAAGATGAGTTTTCTAAAAATTCAGAGGGGAGCTTGAATGACAGCTGCTGCAGGACACTGCGCCAGGAAGTATGGGGTGGCAACTGTAGCTCAAGGTCCCCTCTCAAGGTTCGATTTTTGGAGGGAAAGTCAACAGTGAAGCAACTTAACCGAGCAGACTTGAGCCCCACCTGAGGGTTTTCTGATTAAAGCGTGTTCGAAATGGCCACCTGTCTCCCCACGATGAAATCAATCCAGCCTGCCGAGAGCCCCCGTGCCTAAATCGAAAGTTCTCTCTTTGCCATCAATCAGCAGAGGGATATCTGACAGCCCTTTGAGTGGCATCTGGTGTCTGTGCACATTTTTATGAGCATCAAGGCCATTATTTGCCTGTTCGTGGGACCTTGCCTGCACTCGGCTCACCTTGGGCTCTGCTAATTTGGCATTGCTGAGCAACGTTGACATCAATCACTTGAGAACAACCAATTAGCCTCTTAGCCTTGGCTCTCCCCTGCTCCCATTACGTCTAGGTGGAGAAGCGCCGTGCCAATCAGCGACAATAGATTTCAATCAAATTTGCTCAAGAGTTACCCGAACAAGCTTTAGCGATATACAGGTGCATCTCAATAAATTATAATGTCATGGAAAAGTTTCAGTAATTCAATTTATTTCAGTAATTTAACACAAACTGTGAAATCGTGTATTAAATAAATTAAATGCACACAGACTGAAGTAGTTTAAGTCTTTGGCTCTTTTAATTGTGATGATTTTGGCTCACATTTAACAAAAACCCATCAATTCATAACCAACAAATTAGAATACAAAAAAAAAAAAAAAAAACTTTTTTATAGTGAATTGTTGTCCTTCTGGAAAGTATGTTCATTTACTTTACATGTACTCAATACTTGGTTGGGGCTCCTTTTGCTTTAATTACTGCCTCAATTCGTCATGGCATGGAGGTGATCAGTTTGTGGCACTGCTGAGGTGGTATGGAAGTCCAGGTTTCTTTGACAGTTGCCTTCAGCTCATCTGCATTCTTTGGTCTCTTGTTGTGGTTCAGGTCTGGTGAGATTGCTGGCCAGTCAAGCATACCAAAACCATGGTCATTAAACCAACTTTTGATACTTTTGGCAGTGTGGGCAGGTGCCAAATCCTGCTGGAAAATGAAATCAGCATCTTCAAAAAGCTGGTCAGCAGAAGGAGGCATGAAGTGCTCCAAAATTTCTTGGTAAACGGGTGCAGTGACTTTGGTTTTCAAAAAACACAATGGACCAACACCAGCAGATGACATTGCACCCCAAATCATCACAGACTGTAGAAACATAACACTGGACTTCAAGCTACTTGGGTTATGAGCTTCTCCACCCTTCCTCCAGACTCTAGGACCTTGGCTTCCAAATGAAATACAAAACTTGCTCTAATATGAAAAGAGGACTTTGGACCACTGTACAACAGTCCAGTTCTTCTTCTCCTAAGCCCAGGTAAGACGCCTCTGATGTTGTCTGTGATTCAGCAAATTCCTTGACAGGTCTGTATGCCTTGACCCCAGCCTCAGTCCATTTCTTCTGAAGTTCACTCAAATTCTTGAATCGATTTTGCAATCCTCATTAGGCTTCTCTCGGTTGGTTGTGCATCTTTTTCTTTGACTTTTTCCTTCCACTCAACTTTCTGTTAACATGCTTGGATACAGCACTCTGAACAGCCAGCTTCTTCGAAATTGAATGTTTGTGGCTTACCCTCCTTGTGAAGGGTTTCAATGATTGTCTTCTGGACAACTGTCAGATCAGCAGTCTTCCCCATGACTGTGTAGCATAGTGAACCAAACTGAGAGATCATTTTGAAGGCTCAGGAAACCTTTGCAGATGTTTTGAGTTGATTGGCATGTCAACATATTCTAACTTGTTGAGATATTGAAATGTTAGCCAAAATCATCAAAAGAACCAAAGACTTAAACTACTTCAGTCTGTGTGCATTGAATTTATTTAATACACAAGGTTCACAATTTGAGTTGAATTCCTGAAATAAATGAACTTTTCCACAACATTCTAATTTATTGAGATGCACCTGTATTCGCTCAAAAATCTGACCCTTACCAGCACAAGGAACACCCAATGAGCGAGTGGGGTTTATTACAGCCATTCAAGTGCTGTGTTTAAACAATATGATCAGCTAGGGCACAAGTTGTATTCCCGACAGGATGAGACACGACAGGGGAAAAATAGGCAGTAGCATTTAGTAGTTCTTGCTTTAGAAGATTTAAATCAATCAGTCAATATAGTACAATACAATACTTTAGTCTAGATTAGTTTAATTACTAAGGGTCTAATTGACATTAGTCTAATTAACAATTTTCTAACTTTTTTGACTTTTCCACGCATTTCAAACAAAAAAGTTAACAAAATAAATAAAATAAAACATTTAAATAAAGTAAAATTAATAAGATAAAAAAATTTATTCAATTAACATGGTTAAAAAAAGGGATTTGGATGATATCAGCACAAATCATTTAGTGGTGGCAGTGCAGAAACAAGAGACGGCAAGCTGTTAACAAGTTATAAGTTATACAGTTATTTGTAAATCGTATCTAAATTGTGCTCTAATTTGTCTGTTGTTCACTAATCTTAATTGACAATCAGTCAATGAAGCTATACATGTCTGCTTTCGGATTCAAGGTGTGCACAATTATCAAAAATTAAACCCTGTCCAAGTTTAATGCAGTAATCAGTCATCACAGCTGCCAATGTGACACTTGACTGTACAGTACACTGCCATTATCATGCAGTCAGAAATAAAGTCAGTAATGCTGGTCTTTAAATGCAAGTTACTTGTGAATAAGGATTTATGCTGTTTATATCCAGCTAGACAGCCAGTGATTGTCATGCATTTTTGTTGTACGAAAAAGCGAAAATTAAATTCTGATAACTCCTTTTGTGTTCCATGGGGAGAGAGAGTTTTCATAAGAGTTTCAAGTAAAACGAGGATGGGTAAATGATGACAGAATTCACACTTACCATGATCTATGAATGGTGCAACGTGATTGGACTGACACATTTCTTTTCGTTGTCTTGAGCAAAGCATTCAAAATCCTTTGCTCAAAAATCAGAGCGGGGGGCTTTTGTCGATCCCTGTTGATTTATTCAAGAGAATTCAATTACTTGTTTATCACCTCATAATTTATGCTGTCACATTAATGTTTACACAGTTGTGTATCATTGTGGTACAAATCTTTATCTCGGGGGCTCTCACTGGGATACAGAGGTTCCTGCCAAAGACAAACATCACTGAACCTCACTGCTAGAATGAGTCTTTGATCAAATGTGTGAACACGGCATGAATTCAGTATACTGTAGGTGCGTCAAACCATGTGCATGCGGCGCGTTGAGCAGTTTTTGACAGGACATAACAGCTCAGATCATAACACTGTTTGATGTCTTGATTTGAACAGTCTTTAAGATTCTCACAATCGCACAAACACGTCTTTGGATTTGGATACTGACATCATCTTAAATGTCAGACAGGAATTCTTCATCACAAAATGAAAATTCTCTCATCATTTACTCACCCTAATGTCGCTCCAAACCCATATGTGAAGCACAAAATAAGATATTTCAAAAGACCTTGGTCTTCAAACATGATTACATTTCACCATTCTTCTTTCAGTTCCACAGAAAAAAAATCAGTCATAAAGCGGGAATAACAATAGCAGATATTTCTTTTTTTTTGGAGGGGGGGGGGGGGGTGAACTATCCCTTTAAATTTACAGTTCAGTTACAATACTTTTGTGGTTAGTTTCTCATATGCAAAGATGACAACCAATCACAACAGAACTCATTTACATATACAAGTCTATTCTTAAAGGGATAGTTTACCACACAATGAAAGTTGTCATTATTTATTGACCCTCAAGTCATTGTAGATCCACAATACTTTCTAAAATTTCTTTCTTTTTACTTTAATTTTTGTTTCATTTTAGTGACAGTTTTTGTCTTGACGAAAATATAATTACAGTTTTTCTCAGTCATTTTGGTGCATTTATCAAATCAGAAATGAAATTCTCAAAACTACTTGTACAACCTCCACATCATCTAGTTATTTATACACATCATAAAACCAGTTTCTCTTTCTTTTGATCAATTTGCGATTGCTTTTGTACATTCATGCAACTGATTATGCACATTTATCTGTGGTCTCGTACATCATCATCTGCTAATGTCATGTTGCTCAAAATGTATTATATAGTTTTCTGTGCAATAGTCTTACCGCTCAAAACATCTAGTCTTTAGTTCATCGTATAGGTCATTAAATACAAAATGGTTAATCTAGTTGTCATAAACTGCCAAGCACACTTTTATATTTATTTTTACAAATTATTATTAGACTTTTTGTCAGTTTGGCATGAATAGTGCATGAAAAGTGATTCTTGACTAGTGAAGAGAATGTAGATCAACCAATTATGAAGCATTTCTCTGAAATAGCTCAAAGGTTCATCTCATGGATCATGAGTTGGAAAGCATATAATGTATAGACAGGACATCACAAGAGTTACAAATTCTGAAAAAGGACTTATTTTAATTTTTGTGCCCATATGTCTTTTTTCCTTTTCTATATCACAATGACATTGTAAAGGTTATTTTTTTATTTATTATTTTGGGGTCAGACCACTAGTACTGTAAAAGTGTAACGGGGAATTCTATCCAGTCTCTTTCAATCAATATCCCACATACAGTAATGTGTAAATGTGTACTTTTTAAATGATTATATGGCATACATAAGCATATGGCATACTGTTCAATACAGTAACTGTCATCCAAAACAGTTGCCATAGTTTACATCAGAACATCCCTCCAGAGAACACTGTTATATTGACAACATGACCAAGCGATTTGACTGTCTTATCCGTAAACTATGACACAAGGACTTGTCATTCTGATGGCACTGACATGTTCATTGACACAGATATTTATTTTTGAGAGACAAACTAAGGATTTTGAGCAAGAGACCGGCTTTTGCAGGTAATCCATGGTGTTTTGCTATTTGTACGAGTTGTTTTGAGAAATGCACTTACTGTTTTGCAAATTGTGAGTTTGATTCGAGAAATGTAGCAAAGCGACTGAGAAAAACTGTATGTCAACATTTTGTGGTGTAATTTTTATAACTTTTAATTTTCAATCTACAAAAAAATATAATTTTAGTAGAAAGGAATTAAAGAAAAAAAAGTAAAACAGAATAAAAAAACATTATTTGTATATAAATGTAAACATTTAAATGCAAACCTGAAATAATTGAGTACATGATTGTGCATTCTTCATATTAGCTATTCGTTGTGAATATTTTAGACATTGGGAGGGTGGATTAAATAAAAAAAGAAAGCATTGCTACAAAAGTATAGAATGAGGCTCTTTGATAAAATAAAATAAAATGGTACAGATAAATAGAATGCAGCACCCCTGATAAATGAAAAAAATGCTACAAAAGTATAGAATGATGCACATAAAAAAATACAAAATAAAAAACTATAGAATGATGATAAACAAACAAGCAAACAAATAAATACATACTATAAAATTATAGAACAATGATAAACAAACAAATAAATAAATGCTACAAAAGTATAGATTGAGAAACATGATGAATGAATGAATGAATTAATTAATGAATGAATGAATACTACAAAAGCATAGAATGATGACAAACAAACAAACACTACAAAAGCATAGATGACAAAAACAAACAAATATATAAATGCTACAAAAGTATAATAGATGGCATGGCAAACAAACAAGCAAGCAAGCAAACTAAGTATATAATGTAGCACTTTTGATGTATAAAAGACTTGACATTGGCTTTTCCATGAGCCAGTATTCATGGAGATGGCATGACAAGGATGAGTCTGTCACATCTCAGTGGACTTTTAAAAGGCACAGCGGTGGTCATCAACTGCATGTGAACATACCTGCCACTGGACAAGCTCCCTATGATCAGACCAGATGTTGCTGAGAATGCTGTCCACAAGCCCGTTATTGACTAGAGACCAGAGAGGCCCTTGACAGGGTTTAGGACAGCGGCAGAGAGGAGACCAAGCTTGGGAATATCAAAAACACACACCTCTTGAGACAGCACGAATAAAAGACGTGGAATCACAGCCCGGGGTGCCACCTCAGGATCTGCCGTCTCCAGCCGGACAGCTAATGGCCTTCCACAATGAGAAACTTCTGGGATGATGGCTTTCAATCTCCCATCACAGAAAAAGACAACCACCGTGTCTCAACAGGTCCTGGTTGATAACCGTTGGAGAGGAGGAAGAAGAAAAGATGGATGGATGAGGTGAAACAAGTATCAACTCAGATCAGCTGCCTCTGCGGATGGCCTTGGATCATAATAGACTTTTTTTGGGGGAGGGGGGGAGGGGGGTGATGTGGTACCTAATGTCACTGGCGGTTATTTATAGTGTTTCAGAGCCCTGCCTCTGCAAGAAAAATTAGAGTTGGCTACAATTTATCAGTGGCCACATTAAATATTGGACCGGTGGGGCAAACAGCACAGCCAAGACTTTGCATTCACAAGAGATACATTTACATGGACCTGAATAATACAAATTATTGGCTCAATTGGATTGAAATGCTTCATGTAAACAGCCCAATAAATCCAAATGAATGTGCATACTGTATATCTATTAACATCTTATGAACTGGTTTATAATATTAGTCTATAGTATTAATATATATATATATATATATATATATATATATATATATATATATATATATATATAACATGAATGAAAACCTAAAAAAAAACAAAGAAAAAAAAACATGTGTCATCAAGGAAACACTACAAATAATAAAATACTGGGGGTACAAGAAAACATGTTTGGTTTCTATAGAAATGCTGATATTTCACAAAATGTAATTTGCCAATTAAGTAAATTAAAGTTTCTTGCAAATATGGCATAAAAGCAGAAATCAGATGTTGCTGATAACCTGCAATCGGACTGGATTTGTTTGGATTGACAAAAACAAGTGCATATATATGTGTAATTTTCTTAGAAAGTCATTCTTAATCTGGTCTCATTTTGAGGCTTCTTTTCGGCAAAGTTTGAATTTGGCCAATTCTTCTACAAAGCGGCTAAGCAGATGCTTGCTCCACTGCCTGGTTAAAAATGTAACAGAGTTACTATCGTTTCACAAGCAAAGTGAATATGAAGCCCTTGGGTCCCCTTTACAGTTAACTGGAATCTCTAGCAGGAAGGAATATCTCGAAAACAGTTCCCATAGGCAAACAATGAAAAGTGCAGCACCTCGTGAGACACCCAGGAACATGGCGGATCTGGGACGCGATTTCATAAGATCAGCCTCTGTGCGCCAATGATAAGCAAAAGTGAGGGGAAACAGAGTATTTTAAAACAATCATAAAACAGCAGAGGTTTCATGGGTCTCTTCGCACGGCTCGGTGGCTGTTGTTACGCGTGTGTGTCGTATACACAGAGGGAAGGCTTGCAGGAGGCCAGACGATATATCAACGAGTTTGAAAATGAAACAGTCACTGCTGCAGAATTGGAATTTGAAGCAGCGCATTAGGCTAAAATATGTCAGACACAAACATAAAAACAATAGAAATTCCTCTGGCCTTGCAGACTGATGCATGTTCAATATTCTATTTAGATTATAGCAGTAGTTTCCCTCGCTCTCTTCTTTTATTTCGTAATTACGCTCTAGGAATCCTAATAGAAAACCTTCCATTACCATGGTAAACAAACCCACAGTTTAGAATCTGAAACACATTAATACTAGAAAGGAGGTCTATAATACCAGGAGAGTTAGAATTAACATTCATCTTAATGGCAGCACACAATCTGAACTTTGCAATCTTAGCACACTCACTTTAGTTTAGATGCTGTTTTTGAGACAATAAACTAAAGTGCCACATGACTAATTACCCTGTAGCTGCAGCATGATGATGTTAAAGCTCAACACTGATTGGCTGATAGCAGCACAACACAGCACACACACACACACACACACAGTCCCAAACAATTTACTAATGAATTCCGCGCAAATTTTGGTAAAAATGGAAAAAAAAGATCAAATTAATGCTTTTAAGAACATAACAAAAAAAATCAGAAACAGAAAGAACTTTACTGCCAAGTTTATTTGCAACAAGGAATTTGTTTTGGCAACATAAGACAAGAACAAACACACAGATAAAAATAAAATAGAAATAAAGATATGTAAATAAAACGCAGACACACACACACACACACACACACACATATATATACATATATATATATATGTGTGTGTGTGTGTGTGTGTGTGTGTGTATGTACGTATGTGTGTGTGTCTGCGTTTTATTTACATATCTTTATTTTTATTATTATTGTCTGAGGGCAAAAAAATATCACATTTGAAGTTGTCCAAATGAATGCATATTACTAATCAAAAATTAAGTTTAAATATATTTATGGTAGGAAAATGTATAATAATTTAATAATAATTTAAAATAATATCTTCATAAAACATGATCTTTACTTAATATCCTAATGATTTTGGCCAAAAAAAAAAAAAAATTTAAAATTAAAATTAAAATAAGAAAATCGATAATTTTGACTATTCATACAAAAGATATACAAAAAAATATAATATAATATAATATAATATATGAAGAATAAAAAAAATTATATAAAACAAATATAATATTATTAAATTATTATTAAAAATAATAATATAAGATTCATATATTGTCTGACAAAGTTCAAACAAAATGGAATAGAATTGCATTAAAACAGGTTTGTTGACAGATTATGGTGTTGAAAATGAAAACAAACATCACTTGGACACTTTCTGACTATCAAGCATTACTTACGTTGTTATGATTACCATGTTTCTCCAGAGGAAAGCTGTGGCATCATTTGCTTGCAGATGCCTGTTATAGAAATGTTGATAGATCACAAAATATAAATGGTTTCTATAAAAAATTTGATATTTCACCAAGTGTTAATATTTTTAAATTGCCATTGTATATTGTTGCATTATGATGCAAAATATGCCATTATAATGGAATCATTTAACTATTCGAGTCCTGTGTCATTTTTATCCTGTCAAAAAGTCAAATAAAGATAGACGGACAGATGGACAGATGGACAGACGAATAGATAAACATATTATGCTTCAATCAAAGCTGAACGTAAAATGGGCTATTATTCATTCATCACTGCTGTTTTGACTAATAGTGACAGGATGTTGCGCATTGACTCGGTCTTGACCCTGACTACACTGTCACTACTCTGACTAGTGGACAAATCTGACATGACAGGCATGCAATGTGATCTGAGTGTCAAGTAAAGTGCTTTGGACAGATATGTCCACTTATGTCCTAATTAAGACTGGCAGTTTGAACCGTCAAGGCTTCAGGCATAAATACACAGTTTACACTGCATGTTTGAAAGCATTGATCATTTAATCAAACTGAAGGACAATTGGCCCTTTCTTCGTTCAGCGTGAAAGCTGATTGTTCAATCTCTGATGTGATGGATGTATGCAGCGTCGCTTTAATAACGACATCTACTCACATGCATCTGCTTAAACAATCCTTAATCAGAACCTGATTGGCAAAATGCTCAGCAGCTTTGAATGCCATTGGCAGAAAAGACCTAAATCAGCCGGCTCTCCTTCAATCTTTTATTTAACACATGGGGGGAACGGCATGCGGGGAATGGCAAATGCCGAGAGATGCAGGCGGCGTCAAACATGCGGCACAGCCGTGGAGATCGATACCGGCTCCTGATCTGCAATTGATGAAAAGCTTCTGCTCTCTGCTCTTGTATAATCTCAGATCTTGATTTATCTGTGCAGGGAATGTTTTACCGAACATGCGATATCGACCAGCCTGTGTCTCTCATCCCTGGGTTTTTCTCACATATCTATTCTTCTTTGGTCCATCCTTTAGTTGCACTCTCTTTTCTATTGCTTCCTTTTGCATTTGCCTTTTCCATTGTGCTGTAGGGTCTATAATGACCAGAAAGAGCCGTTAGCGTTCACATTCATCTGGTTGTTTGGCAGGCGAAGCCAAATTTAAAGTCTATGAAATCGACAAATCCCAAAAAAAGATGAACCACTGAAGAACCTTTATTTGTAAGAGTTAAATTGTTGCCACCTGCCACTTTCTTTAGCATCCGTTTTGTATTTTTAAGCAGATTTCTCCAGAAAGTGCTCTTACTGTTCCTCTAGATGGTCGAGAAGGAAGAAAAGGGTCGGAATTCAAAGGCTTGTTTGAGGCTCTCTCTATTTACACAGCAGCTGCTGGCAGATGGGCTTTAAGTATGCCCTATTCCTTACTAAATTGCTTTTACCGTGATATAGCACTTCTGGGTATCATTTTCGCAAGACTTTGAAGTCTTTTTACTTTTCACTTGGTAGCAACCTGTTCCACTTCTTCTTGCACCCTGGTCTCAAATCAAGTGTTATCAGCGGAGAATATTCTCAGTTAAACTCAGCACTTCCAATCTAGCCAAAGCCTTTTTTATATGCTATGGTTAGTGGGTATTTATTTATATTGCAGAATGCCTTGCAGGAGCATTTAAAACATTAATGTAGAATATAACATTTCCCCCCTGATATTTTAAAGGATTTATTTTTGGTATGCTACAAACTTTTACATATAGAGCAAACAAGGGATTTATAAACACTTTTTAGATAAAATCAAACACACCCGTGTGTGTGTGTCTGTGTGTGTGTGTGTGTGTGTGTGCTCTTGTTTTTGTGACATATCAGCACAAAACTCTGTATAATGATATATAATGTGTCCTCTAGAAGCTTGCGTCCTGCAAGTGAACGTCGCTTGATTGTGCCATCCCAAAGAAGCACAAAGTCACTTTTACGGACTTTTAAATTAAATGTTCCCTCCTGGTGGAATGACCTCCCCAACTCAATCCGAGCAGCTGAGTCTTTAGCCATCTTCAAGAATTGGCTTAAAACACATCTCTTTCATCTTTATTTGAACCTCTAACTTTAACACTCACTATTCTAATTCTATTCTTAAAAAAAAAATCTAACTACCTTTCTAATCTTTTTGTATTCTATTTTCTTTTTAGTTATTATGCAATTGTATGTTTGTGTGTGTGTGTGTGTGTAAAGACCTCTAACACTAACTTGCTCTATTCTTTTTTTATTCTATCTGTTTTCTTTTTATTTATTATTTTATTTAAAATCCCATGCTACGTGTACTGTGTTAACCTAACTGAGACTTGTTATAGCACTTATATATCATTGCTCTTTTTGTTGTTTTTGATTGCTTCCACTGTCCTCATCTGTAAGTCGCTTTGGATAAAAGCGTCTGCTAAATGAATAAATGTAAATGTAAATGTAATGACATGGGTATGACACAGTTATTACAAGGAGAGGATGACTTATGAGGACATAACCCATGTCCCCATTTTTCAAAATGCTTATAAATCATACAGAATGAGTTTTTTTGAGAAAGTAAAACTGCACAAAGTTTCCAGTGAGGGATAGGGTTAGGTGTAGGGTTGGTGTAGGGCCAAAAACCATTACGCCTATGGGATGTCCCCACTTCTCACAAAAACAAACATGTGTGTGTGTGTGTGTATATATAGATTTATTTTGTTATTCCACAACATTTACATATTTTTTGTGTATATATATATATAATTTGTTTGGTATATATTGTAACCTCTAGACTCCAATAGCTAAAATCTTGATCTCAAATATTTGGGAAAATAAATATAAGTATTGTAGCTCAAAATGTATTTTAATGCAAGATTATGTTAGAAATAAAAAGTGAAATGTGCCATTTGTGTTGCAGAATCTAATTTACTAAGACAGTCTTAATGAGAACTCAACTTGTAAATAATTACTTCATCTACTGGCTTTCTAGATAAAAACTGCAGAAAATGTTCATTATTTATGTTCATGGAAAGCTGGAAGATGCTAAGCTGACATATTATCAGAAAATGAAAGTTAAAGTAAAATACAAATAGGTACAAAAATATCCAAGTGTTTGCTTCTCAACCAGTGTTTGCTACATCAAAACAACTGTATTCTTGGTTGTCTCTCAAAACTCACTGAGCGAAAAAAAAAAAAAAGAAAGAAAGATAAAATGGCCTTGTGAGAGAAGCTTTTGAGAGGCCAAAGATGACTTTGAAGGTGCTACAGAGTCCAGAAACTGAGCAGATGAAGGTGGACCAGTCAACCGTATACAGAGTTCTGGATAATACCCCTCTATATGAAGAACACAAAAGAAGCCATTACTCAAAAAGAAGTGTGTGAAAGCACCTCTAGAGTTTACCCGAGAGCATAACAGTGACCAAGCTGCACTGTGGGAAAAGATTTGTGCTCAGATGAGACCAGGATAGAGCTTATTTTAGCCACAAATTCAAAGGTATATGTGCAGTGCAACTGCAGTGCTGCCAGACAGAAAAACAGCATCCGCACAGTGAAGTATGGAGCTGTTAGCATCCTGCTGTGGGGCGACTTTCCATCAGTAGGGACTGGACATCTTGTTAAAGTTAAAGGAAGAATGGATGGTGCAAACTTCATGGAGCTATTGCACGAGAATCAATGTCAGATTGCCAGAAAAAACTGTATCTTTCAATGGGATACACATAAGGCCAAATTAACATTGGAGATGCTATAGCCTATAGTCTTCTCAGTCCACTTGAGTACATGCAGCACAGTACACAGTACATTAGAAATCACAGTGCACAATTTTTATACAACCTAAAACAAATCTCCCTGTAAGAGTGGCAAAATGTAGTATGCAAATGCAGTGCATAATCTGTGCATACCCTAAAAACTGGCCATGATGCATAAACAAACTGGAGACAACTTTTACAGACTAACATTTGCAATGCATTTTAAAATACATAAAGGGAAACACAAGGGTCTGTAAAGTGCATCACACAATCAAAAGAGGAGAAAATGTAAAGCTGCATGCTCCTATATGTCAAGCACTCTATCAAACACAATTAATGAAACACAATATTATCACACCAAAATAAGTACATGGATCCGAATAAAAATAGATAGAAAAATATTAAACATTTTATTTAAATGTATATATTTATTAAAAAAAATTATAATATTTGTTCAGATTTTAAAGTATATAATTTTTTTATATTTTAATAATATATTTAATACATATAAATACAATCTTTAGATATACAGTGGCCTCAAGCATTTGGATACATAAGAACATTTTTAATTTTTGCATTATATAACAAAATATTAAGCCAACTGGTATTTATTTTCAATAAGCCACTTATTTTTATATATATTATATATAAGTATATATTAAATTCAGTTATAGTGTTGACAACAAAAACAAAAATCATTTGTAAATCAGACTGTCAAACATTATAATGAACATGTTTGTTTTGTGAAAAGCATTGGCACCGTTTGTTTGCAGTTGCCAGCTGATTTGATATTTTGTTTCTAATGCACTGACACCCATACATTTAAAGACTGTAAATACTTTTTGGGGCTCCTGTTTATAAAGCTTCATGCATTAAATATGAACATACAGTATATAAGCCTCAAGGTATGTAAAATAGTCTCCTGTTTTATATTCTATTCATTGCCCTGCTTTCCACACGAAGGGTTTTCCTTCAGCAAATTCATATTTATCATACAGCCTGTCAAGAAATCTCACAAATTATATGGCTTCATGTACTGTAGGAATGCTCAGTGCTGACATGTCCCTCTCATGAACCGACACACTCATTCTTAAATACACCCTCTGGCTGAAGGAATCTGGTAACCACAGTAACTGATCGAGCTCCCGCTATCTCCTCGGCGGCACTCGATGATCTGTGCACCATTGTCTGCGCTGGCACTGATGTTCTCCCAGCTGCCAGGAGGAATCAGTTTACTGAGAAGCCCGCCAGACAGAGTCCCTTTAAAGCCGGCCTGTCACCAAAATTTGGAATCCTCCCCAAATGGAGGAACAAAAGCCTAAAAAATCTTCTGAAAAATGCCTGTGGTGTGATAGCCTGCATGGCGTCCTCTTTGGTACGTGTTTGTGATTTATACAATGCTAACAGGATGGAAGTTAATGGACTTCATCTTCCTACAGCGTGCTTGAAAACGGTGAGCAAATAAATGCTCAGTGTTTTTTCACCGCTGATTGTGTCGAGTGTTTTATAGGGTCACCGGCTGCATTCGGAGAGGAATACTTGTGTAATGCTTAATGAATATTGTCCAGTACATACTGGAATCAAAGAATCAAATAAACAATAATGAAATTATTTTATAATGACAGTACATTCCACATAACGTCAATGTACAAATGTAAGCAGGTAGAGCTTTTTCACTCCTGAACTCTGGAATAGCTTTCCTGATAACGTTCGGGGTTCAGAGATACTGTTTAAATCTAGATTAAATATTCATCTCTTTGGCCATAATCTTGGACTGTAGTTATATCTGATCAAATCCACATTATTATTCTTTAGCTTGGGTTAAACATAAATTTTTTCTTTGTTGGAAAAGCAGCTAAGTAAATTTTGTCTCTTTTTGTTTCTCTGTTTCTGCAACTAGGATTTATACAAGCTCCAGTCTGGATCCAGAACACCTTAGAAGAAATGATGCCAACCCATCAGAAAACCTCAGATGATGCTAACCCTAAAACAACATACAGAACTACCAAATTTTGCTATAAGTTTGATTGCATCATATAATAATTGCTGTTAATAGTGTTCATCTTTTTGATTATTTATTATAAGCGGCTTTGCAATGATTTGTATCGTAAAAAGCACTAGACAAATAAACTTGAACTGAATTGAATTGAACTATAAATAAACGATAAATTAATCACTGCATTTTTTTTTCTGAAAGATCCAGTGGTAACCTTAAAGTACCTCTATTATGGATTTTTGAAAATTACCTTTCATGAAGTGTGTAACACAGCTCCAAGTGAATAAAAACATCCTACAAAGTTTTAAATCTGAAAGTGCACTGTGTATAAAGCTGAATCATTGAAAAAAAAAAAAAACTAATCATAAGCCCATGTTGACAACATGAAACATTAGCATATTGCCTGCCCACTTGTTGGTCTTTTAGCTTGATCTAAAAGAAAATGCAAATTCATTCTTTGCCAGTAGCTGCCACTTTAGGAGCAGTAAAATAGCGGTTGCCGGTTATGCTGTATACAAAGCAGCACTGCACTCACAAACACTGCTTTTAGGGCATTATAGGCATGATTAAATTAAAATGAGACCAATTGGACCAGTCATCACAGATTAGCATTATGCAAAAGAGGGATTAGGAAAAATGTATCGTTGAGTGAATCGTTTGCAAGACGTTGAGCAAGTAAGGTAAAAACTAAATGCATTTTCTAAGACGAGAATGAGAACAATGGAAGCATCAAAATCAACAAAAGAGGAATATGCAAGTGTTATAACAAGTCAAAGTTAGCTTAATGCAGTACCATGTATAAAAATAGAGAATTAGAATAGAGAGTTCTAGGGCCCTATTTTAACGATCTAAACGCAAAGTGTAAAGCGCATGGCGCAGGTGTGCAAAAGTGTCCAAAATCCACTTTTGCTCGATGGAAAAATGGTTGGTGCACATACATATATATATATATATATATATATATATATATATATATATATATATACATATATATATATATATATATATATATATATATATATACATATATGCATCCCTGTGTTTAGTAAGCAGCATGTACGCGCGTTGCGGACCCGCCTATAATAACACGCTCTTTAAATAACAAAGAAAAAACATTGCGCCAGGCTTTAGACCAGGTTTGAGTAGGTCTATGGTGCAGTCTATTTTCAGCTCCTTAAAATAACTGAAAAGAAACTAGCAAACACACTTGCCCTGTGCCTTGCGTCGCATTGCACCGGGTGTATTATAGGGCCCCTAGAGTTAGAGGGTCAAATAAAGATGGAAGAGATGTGTTTTTAGCCAATTCTTGAAGATGGCTAAGGACTTAGCTGCTTGGATTGAGTTGGGCCATTCCACCAGGAGGGAACAGTTATTGTAAAAATCTGTGAAAGTTATTTTGTGCCTCTTTGAGATGGCACAATAAAGCGATCTTCACTTGCAGTATGCAAGCTTCCAGAGGGCACATAACTCTGAAGAAATAAATTTAGGTAAAGGGGTGCAGAGCCAGTGGTGGTTTTGTAACATTAATGCCTTGAATTTGAGTAGCTATTGGTGGACAAATATAAACTGTGACATAGATTTCCACTTCAGCCACTCAGCATGCAACATATTTCATAAAATTCATAATATTAGTGAAGCATAATGGCCGTCACATTACGAACACTAAGCATTTTTACAATAAATCTCAAGAGTTTTTGTGGGGTATGTGGTGGTTGTGATTTTTTTGTTATCACAGAGAACAACAGGCTCTCAATTGAGCCGTGTGGTTTAAACACTGGTGGCCAAAACTGACTGTAATGAAGAGCTTCGCCTCTTGTCTCCACTTCCAGGCACTCGTGATATCCGGCGTGTTGCTGCTCCATGCCAAGAAGCAGCACAATGAGAGCATGTGAAGTATCGTCACCTCTGGAGAGGCGCAAAGATGAAGTGCAGCAGACGTTGAATTGTTTTGTCTGAATACTTTGCAGCACTTAAAAACAAGTGAGGCATTTACAGCATGCAAAATACTCACGGAGCGCTCAGAAGGAACACTGGTTTGAGAAAAGTAGGCCAGGTACTTAAAAAACTTTTTTACTTAAAGTAAAAATGGTCAATTTGAATGTTCTACTGACTAAATAAATGAATAAATATTGTTGACATATTGAAGATATTATATGGACTGGCCAAGCTCTTTAAAAATGTAATAAAATCTAACATAACATAACACAACACAACATAATGTCCAAAGATGTAATCTTTTAAGGTAAGCAGAAACTGGTACTATTCCTGTAAAAAGTAAAACGGGTCCTTTTTGATGTTTTTGACTAAATAAATAATATACTGTCCAAACGCTTTTAAAAATAAATATATTAAAATAAATATATAATATAAAATAAAAATAAAATATGTCCAGAGAAGTTCTGATAGAAGATAACTTAAGGTCAGCAAAAACTCCTACTTCCCCATTTGTGTCAAAATCTGACTCAAATACATAAATTCCTAAAGAAAAGTGTATAAAAACTTGAAAAGCTGAACAAGTTAAATAATTCAGAGACATGAATCCTATGAATCACTCTCTCTGACTGAGGGGAAAGAAGGACAGAAATGTAGGAAAGGGAACAGGAGGTTTGTAGGACTCACCTAAAAAAACCTGAGAGAAGCAGAGAAAGGAATAAAAGTAAGAAGGGACTGCCCTGCTTCGGGTCGCATCATTAAATGCGCTCGGGTGCAAAGTGACTCATCACTCGTTGACATTCGACGGCGGTTCTGAGCCACAGCCTGCTGTTTTTTACAGTCAGAAGACGTGGGAGCAGGAACGGGTGGGCTGAAGAAAATGGAAAGGTGGGACCTTTGACAAGAAGTCAGTCCATCAGACAGTCACACATGCATAAAGTGCTGTTAAAACTTTAATCGTCTCATTTCCAGGGGAAAAACCAACACAAATGCATCCATTTTACAGCCAGACCAGTGAGAGTTGCTTCAAGCACACAAAAAAAAAAAAATAAAAAATAAAAAAAATTCGTATTAGGTTTTAACGGCCCCTTAAGAAGGAATAAGGCCATTAGATCACAAAAAAAAGGAAACTGTATTTAAAAAAAAAAAAACCTTGGAGATATTAGTCATTCTAGCCAGAGGAAATACGATTAGGGTCTCATGTTCACTGGTCCCATGCTGCATTCCTAAAAGAAATTCCAGACGATCCACTTTCTCACTGAAAACTCTTTTGGATAGACTCAACACGTTGCATTCTGTTTGATGGTTGCCATACTGCCTAGATGTTAAATAATTTATGATTTTGCTGAGAAACATCTTTATCACATTTGTGCTGGTTTCTGCATTTGAATAAATGTGTGTTTGATGGTTGATGATATAATCATGTAGCTCTGAAGTCAATGAAAGAGATGTTTCTTTAAGAGAGCAAAATGAAATATTATTCAATAGGAATATCACTGCATGAATAAATAATATTGTCATCAAGTTGTCTTTATCACACATACATATTCTCTTTCAAAACTATCTGATGCATTCAATTGACTAGACGTTGCGCAGGCAGAGAATGAGTGCGAGCAGAAACATGTCAAGACTTGCCGCGGTTAGTAGGGCGAGAGGTGGTTAACGCTTGACTTAACGCTCTGGTCAGAACTGGATCAACTGGGGGTTTGGGCCCTAAATTAAAATGAAATCACCTTCCTGTCAATCAAGCCGGTGGACCTCTGCAAGAGAACTGAATGCGGTGCTGATGTAAGAGTGAAAATGACATGAAAGAGCATTTGACCAGAGAGTTCAAGAAAGATGTCTTATATGAAGCGAACCTTATTTGTACCAGAACAAGTCAGATCCAGATCCAGCACGTGTACCTTTTATGGTATAATCTGTATAATATGTATGGTATAATCTATAATGAGCAATAGCATGTTCTTGAGTGTAACCTAACATCAGGATGTCAAAACCTGTGCACTCTAAAAACTGCTGGGTTGCCAAAATAACCCAAATTGGGCTTTTTTCAGCACTGGGTCAAAAAGGGACGAACCGCGTTATTTTATATTATATCATATATATTATGTTTAACCCAGCATGCTGGGTTGCTATTTTATGGTTTAAAATTACTACATTGCTAGGCTAAAATGAACCGACATTGAGCTAGGCTTTAAACCTACAAATCTTGTTCATTTTAAAATCACTTGGTAACACTTTATAATAATATTCTGTTATAAGTTATTTATAAATAATTAGTTAATGATGAACTAATAATTTACAAAACATGACTATACTTTCATAAATGATTAATAAGTAATAAGTTAACATTTTAGTAATGTTTTATTAAATCAGTTATAAGTAACTTATAAGTTATTAGTTAATGATGAACGAATCATTTACAAAACATGACTATATGTTCATAAATGATTAATGAGTGGTATGCTAACGATTTACAAATGTGTTGTAAGTTATCTTTAAAAAAGTTGAAATCATGAAATTAACCAAACTGATCATTAGTAGATGGTTTATAAGTCACTAGTTGATACATTATTTATTACTTATAAATCATTTAAGTATTTATGTCAAAATAGTTTTGTATAATTATCTCAATAAACAATTGTTAATCATGAACAAATGATGAACAAACCATTAGTAAATTATCAGTATATGATTTATTGGTGAATTTGTTAGCTGGTCTGTGTTCAAAAGCACAAACATGCAGGTATGCTAAAGCACTATTTTTAAGAAGAGAAATTCATTTGTTTTGAAGTGGATAAACATTTATAAATGCCTTAGTCAGGTGATTCCAGTGGCTTGTGTTAAATCATTTCTCTCATCAGCACAGACTTGTGTTCTGTGTGGAGTGTGTGGATCTAGTGATGAAGTGAACCTCTCAACCGCTTTTACCTTCCACTGAAGCTCACATCAGGTGCACAGAGTTAAAGACTCCATGTGTGTCAGAGAAGACAGCTGTCTATACCCTCACCAGTCAGTACTTAGTAAACACTACAAAGTGTTCAACACTTGTTATAGATGATGTGAAAATGCATGAATAAATAATTTACAAAGCTTTCTGCATCCCCTAATCTAAAGTGTAAACTATTCATTACTTGTAAATGTGTTACATATCACTTGTAGATCTTTCTTACCTGTTACAAATTATTTGTATATGTACACAAGTCATTTATAACACTTTCTGCATCCCCTAATCTAAAGTCATTTATGAATGTATAGTCATGTTTTGTAAATTATTAAATGATTCATCATCAACTAATAATTTATAAATAACTTATAACAGAACGTTATTATAAAGTCACTTTACACACAAATAATAACTATCAAAAGGTAAATATTTATTAAAAACAAGAGAAAACAGTCAAAGAGTAACATGCATGTAAGAAGAAAAGCAGAAAAGTATGGCATTAACAGCTACAAAGTTTATAAATAAAGCCTTGAGCATTTGTTGAATATAACTTTTAAGATCAAATTTGACTTTTTTGGTAAATGTAATATATTGTATAAAAATAAACAAAAACCCTATTATACAATAATTGTACAATTAGTTAAGTTAAGTTCTTTACAAACTATTCTGGCATGACAGTACACAAATAAACCACAGCATTAACACTGATATTAAAACATTTAACAGACGCATGTGTGTGTGAAAGAATGTGAGCATGTGTATGAATGACAGAGTGTAAACTCTTCTACTAAACAACACAGAACAAGCATTTAACATTGTTTTTACAAATTATACACTTACAGTTTGTTTCATAGTCCATGAATACAGATCATGCATCACTGTCAATTTTCATTTGATCAAATTTCATTTGATCTCTTTAGCATAATTGATATAGTCATGAAGAAGCCCCATCAGCACAGCATGTGACATCTTCATCATCCAGGGCAGTGTCCTCCTTTAAAATCACTGCTGCATCAGTTTAGGGGAAAATAAGTTCTCTTCTCTGACCAGCATTCATCCAGTCACCGCCTGCTCTTCATCAGTGGCCTAGAAAGAGAAACAAGTTTGAAAAAAGAAAACATTTAATTAAACTCTATCCATTTTCAGATAGACATGTATTTACAGCTGTACGGATAGGTAAATAGTCTGTTTTATAATTTTAACACTTTGTGTGGTTGTTTAATGTCTCTGTCTACCACAGCGCTCTAGAATGCTATAATGGCAGCACTATAGTGTGAGGGCATGTAATATTGTTTGAATAAACATATTGCTTTCAGAAAGCTACTTCTTTACTGAAACATTAAAACAGACATGACATTCACATACCTCACAAATTTTGATGTACGTGGAGGGCTGCTCTTCAAAGGGTTAGTTCACCAAAAAATAAAAATGGTCATAATTTACTCTCCCCCATGTTGTTCCAGACCCATACAAACTCATACAAAAATTCTTGGAACACAAATAAATATATTTAATATTCTCTTAATTTGTGTCCTCCATTGCTAATCTGGGAGACCAATATTTTCTTTTGAACATTCGTTCGCTATCATATATCATTTAAGATTTATTCATATATAAATATTGGAATGGATTACTTCTACAATAACTCGGTATTTATAAAGCTTGAAAATACAGATTACATAGTAGACTCTTAATGGATTAACTGAAATTATGAGAAAATTAAAAATATATTCATTTGTGTTGTAAAGACAGACAGAAGTCTTACAGGTTTGGAATGACATGAGGGCAAGTAAGTTATTTTTGTGCGAACTATTCCTTTAAGGGAAGACCAAGAATGACGACTCTCTAAATCAGACAACTCCAAAGTTGGTTTGAGTTCTGCAATGAAAAACACAGACATCAATGGTTTTAATGAAATGAGCACGTAATCACACTGTTGTTGCATCAAAATGTGAAGTTAACAGGCAGGACACAGCAGAAAAATGTATTTTCTAAAAATAACTCACATCAGTCTAAAAAAAAAATCTTATCTTGTTATCTTGTTTCTGGCTTTCAACATCTACAAAAACAAACATTATTTTAGTCTTATTTTAGTCACAAAAGCAGGCTTCTGTGTAGTTAACCCCCAACGCGGACTCAATGAAGACACAAGCTCAACAAGTCTGAAATATTACATGCAAAACATTACTTTTAACAATTACCACTTCAACAGCCTCAAAATAATTATGCTAGTCTTTATTATACAACGCCGTTTGCTTTAGAAAACTAACGTGCTTTCTGTTTAACCGCGAAAAATAAGAAAACAAATTAACATTAGTGTAACCTTAACCATATCCGTCTATTAACACTTCAAAAAGTGTAGATATTTTAAAATCGTATGTAAATATGACATAAGGCACACACGGACGTTATATTAAAAGTAACGTTACCTCTTCCGTTCAGTAACGTTAAATGAGGACGTTTAGACCTCAGTTTCTGAGGCAAAAACCGCATCCACGTATTTTTCAATATAAGCTCTTTTATTTCCACCTTTCATGAAATCTCAAAATACTCCCGGACATAAACAATAAATGATAACTTTACATTTTGAATCTTTACTTACCATAATGTCTTTCACTTGCTTCTCACTTCTTTCACGCTGAGAAAATGGCGTCTTCTCGCACTAGCGACGTCCGGTGTGAATTTGACATCCATGCTCTCTTTCACGTCCATGTTCTCAACCCAGCACCGCTGGGTTATGATCTAGACCAATTTTAAACCCAAACTTGGGTTAAAACAACCCAACGTACTACCCAGCAGTCTCAACCCAGCGTTTCGGTTGAAAAACAACCCAGCGTTTTTTTAGATAGTATACTATCATAAATGATTTGAAAGTAGAAGTGTATCTGTGAATTATATCTTACAATCTAATAAGAAATAGAAACATTATAAATGTATTTACTGACACTTTTGATCAATTTAAGTAATTGTTGAGGATTTAATTTTACTGAATTAAAACGGTATACCAAAACATTTTGACTTAAAAAAAAATATATATATATATATATATATATATATATATATATATATATATATATATATAATAACAATGGCACATTATGAACAACATAGAGGAACAATTGAACAATAGTACATTTAGAAAGTAACATTACTTGTTAACATTACAAAATATAAAAAATGCATTTTTATACAAAAAAAAATTGTATTCAAAAATTGCTAGGAAAGTTTCACACAAAAAATGACAAAGAAACAGCATGTTACACACTGAATTAAATGTATTCTTTTGAAATAGGAAATAGCATTTTTTGGTAAAACATACTTCTATAATCTTTGTTTTTATATACAACTTTTCATTAAAATAACTTTTACAGTGTTGGTCATGATACCTATAAACAACTGTTTACAAATTGAACCTTATTGTAAAGTGTTATCCATATATAATTTTTCATAATTTTAAATCATACATCGAATTCAAGGACTGAATCTTGCACGACACAGGATTTGTCTTCCAGTCTCTCCTGGAACCGGATTTTTTACAAATTCCACACTAACGAGAACAGATCTTGCCAACAGACCTTCCCAAATGCAAATGTCTAGTTCAACTGACATCCTCTACACAGCACTTGAAGCGTGTTAAGAGATTATTGCTAAATAGTTATTCTCTAATCAGAGTATACCCAACTAGTTTCCATCAAAGCATGCTAAAAAACTAATCGGTTACAGAGGAGTTGCTTAACCTGTGCAGCTGTGAGCCTGGATTCAATCTCACGCTCAATAAAGGCACCTGAGCCGTGTGGCCAGCCAAAACAAAGCTTTTACACTCAACTAAAACAATGAAAGCTAAAGCGATGCCCTCCTCACAGCTGCGTGCCTCTCTGCCAGCAAACACAGCACAGACAGACAAGGGTGCAGCTCCACTACACTGTCTGCCATGGTGTGTGTGTGTCTCACACTGTTTATCACACTCCAAAAACACTGCCAAAACCAGGACAGCTGCAGGAAAGAAGCGACAGTGATGGGAAGGGTGTATTTACTTTCTTATCCAATCCCTTGTGTATTAATGGGTCTTTAAAGGGGGTCATGCAATGAAAAAACAGGGTTTCCTTGCTATTTTGAAGTAAATCTAAATTAAATATTCACAATGCAATCCTCTCTTCCTAGTCCATCCAGCTTTATGGCATCACAACCATGTATGCATGTCATTAATGTAATGGAAGTCAGCAAAATGGTTTCCTTTTACATTCGTAATTTACATTTTTGGTCTTATTATAAATGGTTTTAATGAAAAAAGTCTGTTTTTGTTTGCTTTCATCAAAATATAATGCCATACTCCAGAGAAATTATCCTAAAACATTTGTCAGTTTGTTATCTAATGCTATAAAATTTAGGCAATTTTAAGAGTGACTCAAGTGCCTTTATACCATTATATTCTACAACTAAGTTTTCTGATTATGAGATTCAGAGGAGATAATTATGTAAATTACTTATGTAATAGAGAAAAACAAACTAAATGAGAACAGAAGGGTTTCATTTCATTAGGCACATCTGTAGAGTTTGGTGAAATATAACCAATTCAGCAGAATCAAGTGACTGATGAAATCTCTCATGGACTCACCTAAAATCAATATCACAAGGGCTTTGATCCTGGTTCAGCCATCTTTCTGACAGTAACAACAGCTTTCCAGTCATCTGGGGTCAAGGCTTACGACAACCTCCTGAATGATACCTTTTGTCCCGAACGCTTGCCTGAATGGAACTGTATAATTAAATTTCATTATCAATTCATTAATTCACTAGAAGTCTGGCATTGCCTGAGAGCCACCACTAAAGCTTGGGCTTTAAACACCCATCAGTGGCTTTTATTTTATCTGACCTGACAGGTCAGTGCTATAAAACGCTCTGTTCCCTTACTTTATAGAACTATAGAAAGAGAAAAGGAAAAGTAAGTGAAACTCTAATACTGTTGTGTAGTCAAGAGTACTTAAAGACCAAAACTGACTGTTTTATTGTACGCAATTCATCAGTCTATGCTATTCTAGAAAAAAAATAAATAAATAAATACAAAAAATTAAATATGTGCGTACTGTATGAGCTTATAAAGAGCAAACCCGACTCTAATAATAAATGTTCAGGTGCACAATTCACCAATGTATGCTATTCTAAAAAATACAACAAAATAAAATAATATGATGGATTTGAAAAAAAAATCATAATAATTTGAAAATAAAATAAAATAAAATCTATTCTATTCTTGTAGATAAAATTTATTCTGGTAGGTCCTGCTGTGCATTACACCAACTTGCAGTATAACACACACACACACACACACACACACACACACACACACACACACACACACACATTCAGCCTGTGGACGCATTATGACTGCTTTTACAATCAAGGTCAGTGACTAAGGCCTAAATGATTCTGCTTTCGATTTCTTAGCAATTTGTTCTTCCAATCCACAGGAAAGCCTTCAGCATCCTTCACTGGCATGTTTCATTTAACAAGACACTAACAACCCAAGCTGCATCGCCTCCAGGTTATGTTTTGTTACCCTGCGGCCTAGTTTTGTTAAAGTTTGTGAAATTTAAGACATCTGTTTAGATGCTTCCTTCCAACTTTTCAAGTGCAGCAGGATCGCTCTCACTTATTGTCCATAAAGGACTGTTTGTTGCTGACATATGTTCATTTGGCATTGCATCCCAGATGTCAAATGTGTGAACATACTCTTTATGCATTCATATATGTCATCTCTTCCCTGAGAATTCCACTTTTATTATAAATACACATCAGGTCTGTTCCAAAACCTTGTGAGCTGTCCAGCTGTCTGCTGCCTACTCAAGCAGATGTCCAACTCAATTGGAAGCTTATAAATGTATGATTTGAAACATTGTAGTGCACAACACATGCACAGGACGCTAAACTAGAGTTTGGTATTAGAATGTTGATAATTAAATATTTAATTGATAAATTAATTGCTATACTTTAAGTCATCAGATTAATTAAACCAAGATTCAACTCCAGTTTTAAAGTCAGACCCAAACACAACTTTTTGATAATCAACATTGATAATAATAGGAACCAATAATAATAATAAAAAAGCATCATATGATTTCTGAAGGATCATGTCACACTGAAGATTGAGTAATAATAGTAAAATTCACACATGAATAAATTACATTTTAATATATATTAAAAAAGAAAACACACACACACACACACACACACACACACACACAGTGGGTAAAATAAGTATTGAACACGTCACCATTTTTCTCAGTAAATACATTTCTAAAGGTGCTGTTGACATGAAATTTTCACCAGATGTCGGTAACAACCCAATTATTTAGGGGTGGGTAATATGGCGAAAACATCCTAATATCTTCTTTTGTGTTCAGCACAAGAAAGAAATTAAGCTACAGGTTTGGGACAATATGTGAGTGAATAATGACAGAAATAAAATGTAAGAGTGAACTATCCCTTTAATGAAAGTCGGCATCAAGTTTAATACGGTCCCTTTAAGAGCTGCACACATCTAATATACAGGCATGCATCTATTTTTCTCTCAACTGTTTACTTTCATTTTAGCCATAACCAGCTGAGTCTATATGTAAACCTTGTGTGTTTTGACAGTATTAGCTCAAAAGATTACTTAGTTCAGTAATCAGGCACTGTTTAACGGGCTTTTTAGTGTGCACTCTTCGGGTATGAATAATGATGATGAAGATGAAACAAGGGTGGACATTTTAGCAAGACAATGATCCCAAACACACAGCCAAGGAAACTCTCAAATGGTTTCAGAAAAAGAAAATAAAGCTGCTAGAATGGCCCAGCCAATCGCCTGACTTGAATCCAATAGAAAATCTATGGAAAGAACTACACATTAAGAGTTCACAGAAGAGGTCCCCAGAACCTTCAAGATATGAATTCTGTTTGTGTGGAAGAATGGGCCAAAAACACACCTGAGCAATGCATGTGACTAGTTTCTCCATATAGGAGGCGTCTTGAAGCTGTCATTAACAACAAAGGCTTTTGTACAAAGTAATAAATAAATTTCAGTAATTGTGTTCAATACTTTTATTTTCCCTGGGCCATTCCATTTTATTACACAGATTTTAATTTCTTATTTGTTTTGTTTTCTTTGTATGTACGGATCACTTGGGTTGTTACCGGCATCTGGAAAAAATTTCATGGCAACAGCACCTTTAGATATATATTTAACCTGCTGTATATATATATATATATATGTGTGTGTGTGTGTGTGTGTGTGTGTATATATACAGTATATATATATATATATATACACACACACACACACACACACATATATATTTAGTTCGAATATGCTGTCCAGGTAATAAGTTTGCTAAGTAATTCTTGGAACAGAGCTGTTTTGTTGTCTGAAATCCCTGCAGAATCACATTCATACTGAATATTCAAAGCAAAAGTCCTTGAAAAAGAGATGCACAACACACGCATTAATCTCTTAGTCCCAGCTCTGTGTTTGTATAAAACAACCATCGAGTAAAGGTTGGGTTGCCGGGACAGTTGCGGCAGAAAAGGTGAAGCACCACTGCTTGGGCCAGAAACACTGGGAAGCCATCCAGAAGTCAAGGACGAAGCCTTCGCCATTTGGAGCAAAAGGAGCTGACCCAACAAAGAGCCCTGGGAGAGCCCTGTTCTGCTAAAGAGGACATTTGTAGTTTCAGGGAAGCTGTTGTTCATTTTAATACGCTGAAACAATGCTGCCAAAGCCCACTGGCTTTTTACAGTAGCTCTGCTTCTGGAGAAACACCAAAACAAGGTCACAATGATTAAGCAGGGACTTCAGAGCGGCATTACAAACGAATCACTCATTAATACATCTGCAGTGACAGATAGGAAGTTGTAGAATCACACTATTTCTTCATCCCTACATGTTTTTGATCTGGTCCAAGAGTGGAAGCTGCATTAGTTACTTGTCAAACTTACATCATTACCAAAACCAAAAAACGTCAAAGGAATTTTACAGCATTTCTGCAAAGAATCTGAACCCAAAAATGAAAATCTGTCATCATTTGCTCACTCTGATGTCGCATCAATTCTGTATGAGTGTCTTTCTTTCTTTAGTGGAACATAAAATGAGATCGCAAAACATATAGTGATCAGGGGCTATCAAGCTGCTCATTTCTGCTAAACTACGACTGAAATATAAACCATTAATTTACAAAACACAAGAAAACTCATATTTCTAAATACTGACTGTGCCAAGCATCCGTTTTAAAATGAAACAAGTGTGTTCATCTGTAATCCCCTTTCCATCACTGTGTGTGTAGGAGACAGTCCGGTCCACAATCACAATATATTATCAGCCCAACGTTATTCTATACCTCTTCTCTTCTACAGATCTGTAAGGATGAGCAATGCCATTGACCGTGGTCACAGGAGGTCACAGGTTATCACCGTTCGATAAAAATTGCTTTCTGACAGCCGTAGCTTTATGTCTCTGATCTTGCGCTTTGACACTTCCAATTTTCCGAGATAGAATCACCGTCCTTCTCGCTGTAAATATGGCCAGCCTGACTGCTCACAACATCAAGAGGCTTCAGTAATGGCCCACTGCCTGGACTTCCTGTGGTTCTGCCTTGTCAACAAAAAAAGCTGTCAGGGACTCACCTAACTCAAGCAGGAGAGCAACCGTACGATTAAAAAGAGAGATTGGAGAGCCAGGCAGACAATAAAACCTTGTAGTTGAAGATATATTCCCATAGTACAAGGACACAACCAAATATTAAAGATTGAGGGGGAACAAACTTACACCCCAATTAAATTGAATCTCAGACTGTAGCTATAATGTGCTAAAATTACCAGGATTCAATCAGATTTACTAAAAAGGAAGCATTTGTGTGTCTATCATGGTCTATAGATCTTATTTTAAATTATAGGTGGGAAGTTCACTTTGCTGATATTGCAAATGATGGTGTTGATAATAATAAGTTCATAGTGCATTTCACTTTTTTTTCTGATGTTTAGCATGCTACAATAGCATCAGAAAAACATAGTTAGTGCCTAAACTTTACTTGCAGCTGTACAGTAAAATCAACCGAAAAATAATCTACTGTACCAAATTTTATTAGAAAACATAATACTGTATAAGAAATTATATGCTTTCGCAACAGGGAAAACATGTTTCAAATAAGGTCATAAAGGTATTAGCCAATATCACTGTGTTACACATTAGCCGTAAGGGTTACTTGAAAAAAAGCAGGGTTCAGTTCTACATTAACTGAAAAACTTAGTAATTGTCAAAAGACAGAAAAACACAACAACAGGAGCAACAAAGGGAGCAAAGGACATGATGGATGCTAACAACAGAAAAACCATAAAGCAAAGGAATCAACACGGCAACAATACACAAGCAGAAAAGCACAGCACCTTGTTTAAAATGCAGATTTTACTGGTGAGAAAAGCAAAGGCATTCACCATACTGTAGCACTTCTAGACAAAACACTAAGCCTTATAGTCAAACAGTTGTAAATTCTATCCATTTGTGAATTTCATTAATAACTATTTAATCTGAATTTGTTTCACGGGAAATACTTTCTGTTATTACTTCCTGTGCAAAGTTGAAAGCAAACCAGCTTTATCATTTTTAAAGCTGTTGAAATGCATCCCTTGGGCTTTCTCATTACTTACAATGAGAATATAATTGCCATGCGGATTTACCTACAATCCCCAAAATAAACAAAACAAAACTAAACGATGGCTGTCCTGTAAGTTAGACTCCCTATGGATCTCACACTTGCTCTAACACTTCCGGCAATGTGATGGAGGCAATACTCAAGATGGCCTTTGCTGAAAGCCATGCATAATTAGACCCGTGAACACTGAATTTATTTCTACCAGGAAGATTTGTAATTTGAATTTGTAATGTATGTGTACTTTGACTCCCCTGAGTACATGCTTTGTGGCAAAAGGCTTTACGCTTATTTTCTCAAGCTCCTCTATGTCTGGACCTGGGCCTTGTCATATTTCATGTGGAGAACCTATGACACTACATAAATTATGGGATGCAATTGCCAAGAGTGGCCATGTGGCAGGATTATGTACAAGGATCAGCAATGTGTATCTTTAATTACTTCCTGAATTGCTGATTTGTCAGACAAAGTGCATGATTACGGGAAATCTCTCCAACCCCTTAATAATCTGGTCACTGCTACCATGAATCCAAAATGAGGCAAAAAATTATCTTGGAACCAGACCAATATATTAGCTCTCACATTTCATCAATGTCTTTTTTTGGTCTCTTTCCTTTAAACAAGTAGGCCACCGTAATTTATTTGACTTAACAGCCACTTGTCTGGGGTGTTGCATGTTGATATTAATGCAAAAACACACAGAGGATAGGAAAGGAGCAATGCACAGAGACTTGACCCAGTATTTGAAGCTACACCATTTTTTTTAGTCAATCGGTGGTGTATTTTAAAAGCAGTACTCAATATTGTGCTTTTAGCCAGCAGAGAGTAAAAATTCCCCAAGCAACTGTCTGATATATAACAAGGTGTTTTGGGCTTGAGGGTGTTTTATCTTACTATACCTGAAGAAAAAGGAGGAAACAAAACTTTGATTACAAGCCTGAGAACATATGACTCAAGTTGCCATGCACTGACCCATGTTTCCTACCCATTAGAGGGGAACAGCTAGCAGCGGAAGAGTGGGGTAGACAACACAGTTTTTTTTTGCCTCACATCGACTGGACATTTACCTCTTGTTCCCCGCAGTGGTAATGGATTTAAGGAGGGCGACGGATCATACCTCACATTCTCGGGAGCCGGAGATGGTGTAGGTACAGGGTCCTGTCCCATTGACCAGTACGTCCATGGTCTCAGAGTTTGTGGGTTTGTAGTCCACATAATATTCCTGAAGCGGGGTGCTGATGGTGCGCTCTGTCTCCCGCACCTTTTTCCGGCGTTTTCTTACCATGGAATGCTGCTGCAGTTGCTTTATGCTGCTGGGATAATGCTTCCAAGAGACATAGATCACTAGCAAGATCATGGCCACGGACAGGAAGAGGGCGACGCTGCCAGCAATTATCTTGTGGAACGAAACATGCTCAAAGTCCTGCTCAGGGATGAGTGGGGATGCAGCCGTTGGGGAAGGTGCAACAGCGTTGTTGCGTGTTATTTTCTCATTCACCCTGAACATGGTGGGCAGGGGGAAACGTCCAGGTTTGGATGGGGAGCTTACGGTGGAGGAGATCGGCTGGTAAGGAGTGGGCATCAACTTACAGATTCCATGTGTGTCAACAGCCTCAATGACTTTCTCACCCTGAACCTCCTTTGGTCCAGCACAAATCATAGTAGTCTCCTTGTTCCCCTTGAAGTTCCTCAGCCAAGCTACAAGGGGGCATAAGCTGGGGCTGCATTCCCAAATGTTACCAGCAAGACTGATGGTAGTAAGAGATATCCAAGCTGATATGGCCTCTTGAGACACGTTGCTAAGCTTATTGGAGTCCAGATTAAGAGTCTGCAAGTTAGGGAGACACTGGAAGATGCTTGAATCCAACATCTGCAGGTCATTTCCAGAAAGATCCAGCTTTTGCAAAGAGGTCCAGGTCCATGTAATTCCCTGGGTTATAGATTTTATCCGATTCCACTGCAGATACAAAGCACGGAGGTTGTTCAGCCTTGGGAAATGAGAGAAATTGATCTTTGAGAATTGGTTGTGCTCCAAGTGTAACTCAGTCAGTTTGAGAAGTCCTGCAAATGCGTTACGGGTAAGACTTCGCAGTCGATTGTAGCCCAAATCAAGAAACTCTAGGTTTCGACAATCCTGGAACACTCGCATGGGAACCGTCTTGAGGGAATTCGATCTGATGTGGAGACTCAACAGTTTGCGCAAGCCCTGGAACTGATTCGGCTGCAGCACTTGAAGTTTGTTGTAGGACAGGTCCAGATTGCGTAGGTTGGGGATTGAATGGAACGTGCTGTTTTCCAAATGTGTGATCTTGTTGGAGCTGAGGATCAACTCCTTTAGTCTTCGAACACCCTGAAAGGCTTGTTTGTCCACTGCATTGATGTAGTTGTGGTCCAGGTACAACCAGACTAACTGGCTGAGGCTGGCAAATTGACCGGCTCTGAGGTTCACCAAGCTGTTGTACCGCAGGGAGAGGCCCTGGCATCCCACAGAAACATTCTTTGGCACATCACGGAAGGCATTTGACTCGCAATACACTATTTTGCCATCGCAGCGGCAGCTTCGGGGACACGGTTTCTCTCGGACTCTGCCTTGGGAAGCCAAGAGCCAGGCCTGCACGAGCAGGGGGATCATCAGCCAACGGGATCTCACCAGGGATCCTGCATTAAACACAAAGAGAAAGATGGAATAAGCCATGATTCGGTTAATGCTGAATCCTAGTCTTTTGCATTTAGTCAAAAACTGATGATAACTTACTTACAAGGATTAGTACATACTTAATTAGTCCCGCTGCACAGTTTGCACAAAGTATGTTATCAAATTACATAGCCAATGTTTACTGAATAAAATCTTGAATGTAGGAGGAAAGTAAGAACTTATTTGTTTTGCCTTTAGTCAAAATTTTATTTACCTTCTCTTAATTTCCCATTAATGTGATTACTATGCAAATTGTTGCTCTAGACTAGTATTTGGCATTCTTAAAGTATGCAGATGTCAGTTGATTCTCCTAGTTCATGTACTTTAATTAAAAATGAAAGCAAATATATACCTTTACCTTGAAGCAACCAGAAGAACTCAATAGGCAAGTCTAACTTTATTCAAATAAGGAAGAAAATACATTTCCCTTAAGGTTTCTTAAAAACCATAATTACACACTGGCTTGAATAAACAGTCTCCGTGGTAGAGAAACCAGACTGTTGACTTAAAAGAATACTTTTCTTTAAGCTCATGGTTCATGTATGATATCAAAAGATACTATAAATAAGAACTTAGAAATTCTTTGGATAAAGAAGACTACAGAATAAAGCAAGACAAGCTACAGATAAAAAACAGAGACACAAGTATCACAACAATACAGAATAGAGAGAGAACGGAGAGCATTGAGTGATGCCTAGATGTCCTTGTGATTGCTTTGTTTTCTAAATGAAATCGAATATCTGTTGCTACAAAAATATAAATTCTGATTAATTGTACTTGATTGTGCAGTACAAAAATCTGCAGTGGGGTCCCCCTTGGCAGAAATCACATTCGGGCTCTGGAATCGTCTGCCCTCCCCACTTAACACCGCCCCTGTTCATGAGCGAATCATTCTTTTGAGTCTGATGAATCGATTAATTCACTTCAAAACTGAATGATCTCAATAATTCGGGGTTCAAATGATTCTCAAGCTCAACTAACTGACTCAGTGAGCCAGTCGCAGAGGTTAACAGCTCACTGGAGAAGAAGATAATTAGTGAATAATGATGTAAATCTAGGTCTTTTCATTACTTAAAGCTATCAAATGACTTCAGAAGACTTGGAATACAGTGAGTAAGACTACTTTTGTGATACCTTTTCATAGTGCTTTTGTGCTCTTTATAAAGCTTGAAAGCTTCAGCCCCATTCACTGTAATTGCATGGAAAACAGCAACCTGCAGAGTTTTTCTCCTTTTGTATTTCCTAGAAGAAATATGGGTTTCATACTACAAATAAACTACAAAAAGATGAAAAAATTACTATTTTAAGAAAAACAACAACAACAACAACAAAACATAATATTTTGAATAATTGAAAACATCTTTGCCAATCAATGAAGGACAGTGACAATTTCCATTTCCTCTTTGGCTGGCTCAGTGTCTCTTTATGCTTTGTTATCCGATTTAACTTCTTCCTCAGTTTGGGCAGAGTTGAGTCTTTTTCTTTTTTCTCGAGCTAAGGATGTGCCAAAATTGATAACAGCCCTTTGTCTGTTCTTGGAGCAAAAAACAGTAAAAATTATTGGTTTATCTTGAGTGGCCAGCACAAAGGCTTACCATCTGAAACTTTAATCATATTACAGCTATTCAGTAAATATAAAAGTAATTGTATAAATGTACAATGGTGAGCAGGAATGCGTTTGAATCATCCAACCCAACCACTGTTTGCCAGCCTCCAGATCTAGATCTAATCAAAACATTTTGTGTAGGTCAATCGAATGAAACGGGCTAATCTAATATTTTTGAAGACAGAGCATAGGCTGGCCGAACAACCTGTTATCTACAGGACAATCGGTTCAGTGTGGCATAGCAAATTGCCTTTGAATTCATTTAAAATAATGAGAGAAAAACACAGTCCCTAATCTTCCTCTGAAGAGTCTGAAGTAAATGTGGTATAGTGCAAAGTAGCCAAAGTTTATAGCTATATAACCTAGGGCCTGTTTCCGAGTGAACATACTCAAGAGTAAAAGTTTTCCTAGTAAAAGTCCATGTTAACACTGCTTGTAAATTTATACTATGAGAACATAATGCTTCGTTCATACAGTACAATATAGCCTGTTTGCACTTCTCTAGACCCACTTCACATTGTAAGGCCAAGAAGATTATTTGCTCATATGTGAGCCTGGACCATAAAACTAGTTATAAGGGTAAATTTTTTTAAATTGAGATTTACACAGGAAAACTGAATAAATTAGCTTTGCATTGATGTATGGCTTAGGATAGGACAATGTTTGTTCGAGAAACAACTATTTGAAAATCTGGAATCTGAGGGTGCAAAAATGTTATTTACAAATATTAAAGTTATCCAAATGAATTCTTAGCAATGCGTATTACTAATCAAAAATTAAGTTTTAGTATATTTACAGATGGAAATTTACAAAATATCTTTACTGAACATGATCTTTACTTAATATCCTAATGATTTTTGGCTTAAAAAAAAAATCTATAATTTTGACCAATACAATACATTTTTGGCTATTGCTACAAATATAACCCAGCAACTTAAGGTTTTGTGCTCCAGGGTCACACATGCATATATATATATATATATATATATATATATATATATATATATATATAGAGAGAGAGAGAGAGAGAGAGAGAGAGAGAGAGAGAGAGAGATAGAAAGAGATAGAGAGAGATTAGAGCAATTACTTTAACTAGATTTGCCAATTTTCTAAAGAAACTGACATGTCTGTCACAAAAAAAGCCAGTGCTGGGTAGATTACTTACAAATTGTAGTCTGTAAATTAAAACAAATTAAACAAAATTAAAATAAAACATTTAATAAAAAATACGAAATATTATTCCTCTTTACTTGCATGCTATGTGATCATGTGAATAATATGCAATCATGCAATATGCAATATTATCTAATTACAAGCAGTGCTAATTGCATTTTTTTACAGTAAATACTTTTTATGGTATTTTTGCTGTACTTCCTCATCTGGCCTGGGCTTGCAATGTTTGTTTTTAATTTAATTAGACACATAACTTATATTTGTGTCATTTGACATTTAAGTATTGCAGATTTGCATTTCACATTGTTTTATTTTTTTTTATTTTGAGGAATATTCAATCTGTTTCTGTGCCAGTGAGATGAGTAAATGGATGTTCACATTTAGTCTAGAACTACAGTTTACACAGTGCACACAACACCTTTGCACTTTCTCCTGATTTCTCTCAACATGCATGGGACAGGAGAGCTGCCAGTCATTAAATGTGAAAAAGTAACTGGCGTTGCTTATTTAAAAAAAAGTTAATCAGATTTTTTTCTTGTAA
Source organism: Carassius carassius (assembly GCF_963082965.1). Taxonomy (NCBI): domain Eukaryota; kingdom Metazoa; phylum Chordata; class Actinopteri; order Cypriniformes; family Cyprinidae; genus Carassius; species Carassius carassius. The sequence goes on along the minus strand of NC_081775.1, from coordinate 29,161,130 downwards.
AGTAAAAAGTAATACACTGCTTTGCTAATTGAGAAATGTAATCTGATTACATAACTTGTGTTACTGGTAATGCATTACCCCAACACTGATTACAAGTGCTTAATTTTTGGAATTTGATTACGCAATCCAGATTACATGTAATCAGTTACTACCCAGCACTGTGAAAACTACTGTAGGTGGTTTCCAGGGCATTTCTATATGTGGTTTTGACGTGAAAAATCCCACATACCACCTAGAACACCTTTTTTAGGCTAATGTAAAGCATTCTAGTCGGTAAAATTGTCCACATGTCACTTGGGAAGGCCAGAACAGCCTAATTAAAAAAAGAGGGATGGGTAAATCAATTTAGTCTCTGCAATATCACCAGCTACATAGAACACCTTGGGCAAGATCACACAAAGTTATGCTAAGGTACACAAGGACACAAGGAGCAACTGAACAACCCAAAAGGGTTTGCATGCAAATTCTCAAAGTTTTAATTAACTCTCACAGCGTAGCGGCTGGAGTCCCCCTCATGAGTCACGCTTTAAGTACAAAAAGAGCCAACCTGGAAACCTCCATTTAATTTGTCTTTCTCCGCATATATGCATGATAACATAAGTGCATCTTGGCCTCCCCCACCTTCCTACATCCAATTTATCACGATAAAGGAACGGCAGCCAAGATGCAGTCAAATAGTGCGTGTAAACCAGCCCTTGATCTCAAAACTCATTCATCATGCCACCAACATTAAAACACGTCCACATCCAGTTCTCAGAACCGCAGTTTCTGCAAAGCCTTTCTTGTGGTAAAAGCAATCTCTCCGACTGGATGCTAGATACCCATGGGAAAGAAAAATCTAAATGAGATCCCTCTAATATCGCAATTGTTTTTCCTCCACAGCAAAGAGGTGGAGTGGTGAGCAAAGATAGACTTTTAGTGTCTCTGGCTGAAAAAAAAGAGCGCAGTAATCTCACATATTTCTCTTTTGTGTCTCATCATCTTAAGATATAAAAGACGTCTGTGATCAAAAGTGAAATTTCCAGTGAAATTCTTCCAAGGTCAAATGATCTGAGCTGCTATCGACATTTATTTTATGGGCCCTATTTTAACGATCTAAACGCAAAGTTTTAAGCGCACGGTGCAGGTGCACTCAGGGCATGTCCAAATCCACTTTTGCTATTGTAACGATGGAAAACGGTCCGTGCGCCGGGTCTTAACGGGTTGTCCCTATTCTCTTAATGAGTAATGGGTGTTTTTTGGGATTAATGTGCAATAAATCAATCAGAGTCTCATCTTCCATTCCCTTTAAGAGCCAGTTGCGCTCGTGCCATGACGGATTTGCTATTTTTGCTATAATTTTGGAATTTGGCAAGCGCCAGACTTTAGACCAGGTTTGAGCTGGTCTATGGCGCAGTCTATTTTCAGCTCCTTAAAATAGCATTACACCAGCAATGCGCCTGAACACACCTCTTTTTTAGACCAGCATGCCCATGGGTGCAAAAGGAGTACAAATGCATTTGTTAATTAATCGACACAGAATACTTTCATTTGACTTCTGATGGTAGACTTTTGTTGAGATCCCATTTGGAAGTCAAGAGGAAACGCATAAGAGGTGTTACACCTTTAATGTCCATAGAACCTTTCCATTGGACAATAAACATTCTTTCTAGATGAAAAAAGTTATTTAGATTAATAAAATGTTCTTCACATAAGAAAGTAATGGTTCTTTTGAGTGCTATTCACTGAGAGATTCTTTGGGTAACCCAAAATGGTTCTTCACTCTTAGAAATAAAGGTTCAAAAATTGGGGTTTTACATCAATGCCAAAGAACAACTATTTTGGCTACCCAAATAACCTTTGAGTGAACAGTTTGAAAAAGAAAGAAAGAAAGAAAGAAAGAAAGAAAGAAAGAAAGAAAGAAAACATTTCTATTCTTAGTGTTAATCTAAAGAGGCTAAAGAGGTTTCTAAATGACCTTTTGTCCAATTGAAATATTCTATGCATGGTAAAGGGTCTTGGAACCACTGATGCCAGTAAAGATCCTTTATATTTAATAGTGCAGTCTATAGAGACCCATCAGAGATCATCATGAGCTTTCATCAAAAGTGTCTTCAGTTGCTTTCCAATTAATGTCATCTCTGTCTAAGTGAAATTATTGAGATACAACAGTGATCTCATTTTGATTTTCCTTTCTCATATGGCATTACCTAGCATTTCACATTCAAACATACACTCTTAAAAATAAAGATTCTTTATTGGCATCTATGATTCCATGAAGAACCTTGAAATTCCATGGAATCTTTCCATTCCACAAAAGGTTCTTTAGAATATTGAACTGTTCTTCCAACTTACAAAAACTGTTCTTTTAAAAACCAGTAAGTAGTAAATTCAGTAAGGAGCTATGAAAGAGCAATATCTGCCAAACAATTTGGATTGATTTTTATGTCTTGATTATGTACTTCTAGTGAAATACAAGCATACTTTAACGCACATACAGCATCACCAGAGCCCTGCGGAAAAGCTCCCTGTAACAGTGGCCAACTTTTTCAGCGCTAATCCCATCTGTGATTTGTTTCTGTGTGAGCAGGAAAAGCATAATCCCAAAACAGCAGTGCTAATCTCAAAGAAAGATAATCTGACACAAAATTGAACAGCTCTGAAGTAATCCCATCACATTCAAAAAGGGGCCCACATGCAACAGTCACAAACTTAATGATATTTCCATTGCCCACATGTTAATTTCCCCTGGCGGAACAGGTCATAACCGAGAATCTGTATTCACAGTTTAAGCAGTCAAACCTGAGAAACAGATATGGCTGCTTCCTGTGTCCATTTCTCTCTGGCTGACATGTTTTCTGTCTCTCTCCCCAGTTATCTGTTTTGACAGCCTCTCCACTCTATTACCTGGAAAAGCTCTTAGACGTTTAATAAAGGACACTTGATGTGTCCAGACGTCTTTCGGTGTGCTGCGGTAACGCGAGTCAGGTAGCAAGAATGAGAGGAAAGGGGATTGAGGAATTAGCTTTGGTTGTTATCCATTCTGTAGCGCTGTAATTTCGCACTGAGGTACTTAACAGGAATATGACAGTAAGTAGTTGTTCTTCATGCAGTGCTATTATCATATTGCTTTACAGCTTGTTTGAGCGTGCCAGAGTGGGACAATGGTATCTTCATCACAGAGTGACAAATACGGCAACATTTCATGCTACTGACATGACAGTTACATTCTGGTAAATATTATGGCATGCATTTCACTTCCACACAATGCATTTGCAGTGCACATGACATATAAACAAACAAACAAACAAAAAATAGACCACAATAAATAAATAAATAAATAAAATGAACAGACTAAAGAATGAATGAATGAATGAATGAATGAATGAACAGGTGAATTTCACACTGTCAAGAAATGCATAAACCATATTTCAAACAAAGATCATGAAAAAATAAAATACAATCTAAATAAAAATATCTCACTGTCAAGAAATGCATAAGCCATATTTCACCCAAAAACCTAGAGGACAATAAACACTTAAAAAAACTTAAGCATACAAATACATTTGATTAATTACTGAATTGTTTAAAGGAGCTATGTGGAGGTTTTTACTTAAAAAAAATCTTTAAGATAGAGTTTTCATTTGTATGTATGAGCCAACCATGATGTAAAAAAAGAATGACACCTCGACTGTCCTCCACGGTTGCCTCTATCAGCCTGGAGGCTCAATTGTGTGTGGAGGAGTCGGGCCCGAATTGGCGCGAAAATTCACAAAATGTGACATCATGCGCGTTCTTGTCTACTTGGGCTTACAACTGTACGGCACGCCAGCCATTATAGTAAGCAGCGGCAATAGTGTTTTCAAATGGACTCTGCGGATGGAAAGAAGCGACCAGCCTCCAGCACAATTCAGACACCCACGGACACTCCTCGTAAGAAAAAAAAAAAAAAAAAAAAGAGCGTGCGCACTGAGAACGAGCAGGAGACTGGCTGCAGTTCCTCTAACGGCCACTGGTGTCAGTAACGGTTAGAAATTTCAGAACCTCCGCAATGCTCCTTTAATATGTAATCATTATTTATTGAATAAATAAAAGAGATTGATTACCTTTTTCATTGTATTTTTATCACCACTAGCCCACTACTGGATAAAATCATCATTACTAATAAAAATGTCTAGTATTTAGATAGCCAAGTGCTATTTTAATTATTGGATGAAATGTAATGTAATGAAATGTAACTAAAAATAAAATCAATGTGTGCACACAGGATGATTTTGATAACTGTATTACAGTAATGAGGATGTTTTATTTATTTTTTTGCACATTAAGATAATGAAAATAGGATGGGGTGCTTATTGTAATTGTCATGCAATACATTTTAAAATCCTTGAAAAATACAAAAAAAATATTTTCTCTATACAACAATTGTTTTATTGATATATGAACTGGTCTTTTCATTGTAAGATTCACCTAAACATTTACATCTTTTATTATTTTGTGAAGCTTTATTGTTAACAGCCAGCATGTCACAGAATGAGTGTGAGCTGAGCGATTCGAGTGAACAGCACACCTGTGAGGCACAGAAGTCAACATCCACCTACATCATCTACTCAGTAAACAGCCACAAAGAAGCCACGACACCCAGCCATTATGATGACAATACTCATATTCTGAACACAAGAGTCACATTTGTTTCATCTATTCACACTTCCAGCACCATTTCATTAAGTCATACTTGAATGAACGACTTCTCCATACGTTATACAGGGCGATCCCTGGAAAAGGAAAGGGGGCGGGGTGTTATTTATGATCTGATTATGATTATTTATGATGGGGACAACTATCTGTGCTCTCAATAATTACAGAATGATTTTAAAGGCATCTGTGGGACAATATTCCCTCAATCCTCAAACAACAGTTAAAGACCTCTGCACTCCAAGCTAAATGAACGACTGCATAACATCAAATAGTAAATCACAGTTTTCCACTATGACAGCATAATTTGCTCTAAAGCAATCAAATTTTATTTATTTATTTATTTCTTGAAGGATGCAAGAACTGACACAGCATTCTTGATAACTGCAGGTTTTACATGTCCTTCACAAAATACATTGTTATTTGGGCGCTATGTGAAGCCTGAAAAAGCAGTGTAAATCCCTAGAATTCCTAAAATTAAATCTGCACGGACACATATGAGGCAGCACAGATTCTCTCCAACAGATGTTGAGTTGGACGAATCTACGAGCACCAGAGATTCCAATCAGGACAGCAAAACATCAGATAGAAAGACAGCCTGTTGATCACACAACACTCGTGCAAAATCTAATGTAAGGCAATACATACGGTTCAATATGATGTATGCAGGTATGCGTGATGAAAGTTGGACGCTATGGAGAACTGACTCAAAGATGCTTCATTCATTTGACACATGCAACGCACTTATACATCCCATGGCAATTCTATTTTAAGAGACGATTTTAGGGTTTCGATAAACCTCATATCCTATCTGTAAGAGCCAACAGACAATACGGATTCATTTCGACTCGTTCAAATCAACGAAAACATACCCATCTCTGCGTAAATGTCGCGTTTCCAATAGGTTTTACAGCCTTTCGATGTGCGGTTCCAGATTCCGCATGGCACCGTCTTCAAACACACTCAGAAAGGAGCACCTGCCCAAAGATGCGATGCCCGAGATGTTGGCGAGGTTCGGAAAACTCCGGCAACGGCAGCGTTATTTCAATCCCGCAGCTGCGCCGCTGCGCAACATGTCCAAGTGAAGAACGGAGAAACCCTTAACGCTCTTTCCAGCGTAAAAGACAAACGTTAAGGGTTTATTTAACGAGAAGGTCCTTAAAAGAACATTTCCAGAGAGCACGCGTGTGTATCAGCTATATCCTTTGCCTCAAAATATCCTCCACTTGGTTGGAAAGTTTGGAGAGATTTGCGCAAAAGCGCACCATCGGATTCCCGCCAAGTTGCGCAGTTATGAAGAAAGCCAAGCGAGGGATGCAAACATCTTTCTTATGTCCTGTAAAATACGTAGCTGTGCGCAGGATGAGTGATGTATTCCAGATATCTGCTGATCTCACAGGAGCTCAGGGCAGGTGCTGTAAGCCACATTCATGGCGCTTTTCTTTCGCCGAATATCTGTCAAAAACAGAAGAAGGTTTTAAGAGGAGTGTGCGAGTGTGATTGCACTCAGCACTGGCGCAGTCATTCCTTAACCGTCTTTTGCAAGTACTATGCATCGGATTGCCCTCTTCTGGTGGGAAAAGACTACATGCATCGCCCATTCACAGCATTTTCCCGTAAATAGCGAGACTAAGTATTCTTGAGCGCCTCTTTGAAATCCCGGCATAAAATATTAACATGCAGTAATTGCATTTATAGGGCTACGCATGATTCATTATGCCTTAGAGGCGTAAATGTAAGGTTTAAAGGTCCGTATACCATTTATTCTGCACTGCTTCTTTTAAACTCATTAATTAATATTATTGCATATGTTCTGACTTAATTACTTGAAGGTATAGTCCATATACATACATATAGGCTATATAATTAAATTAAGATTGGTTACAGCGTGGCTTATAGGCCTAAGCATTACATGCTTACTTAGTTATTTATTATTATTAGTTTTTTTATTATTATTATTATTATTATTTTTTTTTTGCTGTATATCAATTGGTTCTCAAATAATATTTGAACCTTACATTTTCACAATAACAAGAAGGCTATTTCATGTTTCAAATTACTGATACAAATCAAAGTCATCATGAAATCAAAGAATCCCTTTAATTTCAATAATCTATTTAGTATTTTACATGCTTCTGATCTTATTATAAATGGTTTATCAGTGCATTTTATTCATATGTAACTATACGCAATTATGTTAACAATAAAGATGTATTTATTTATTTGTTTGTTTATTTGTGTGTTTTGAATGAAGTCTCTTTTGCTCACAAAGGCTTCATTTATTTGTTACAGTTTAAAATACCTGATTACTACTGTATAAAAATCTATTTTAAAATGTAATATATTGCTGTAATCAGAGCAAAATTTTCAGCATCATTCGTCCAGTCTTTAGTGTCACATGATCCTTCAGAAATCATAATAATATGCTGATCTGCTCCTCAGTTATACAATTAGAAATAGCTTGTATATGTGTGTGTGTGTGTGTGTGTGTGTGTGTGTGTGTGTTTCATGATTAATCAAACCCTTCTCTCATAAAATATAAAGTCGATTTTTCAACATGCAGTCAATTAATGAGAATTAAAATAAGTTCTGCCCAGAAGAAAAACAAGAAGAAGAAGAACAAGAACAAGAACCATTGTGCAGATGCCACTTGGTTTGATATTTCATTATCCAATGCTATGGAATTAAAACATTTTCAAATGTGTCCAAATATGTTTTGTGGCCACTGTAGGTTTAACCAAACTGCTGTGAACATGAACAAGGATGCATCAGTCTGGAAGGACAAAACCTATTGCCAAGCAACACTGAGACCTTTCTACACTGTGACATCAGCTTGCACAACAGATCAGGAGGTCTGGATTCACAAAGACTGTCCAGCTGTAACATAAAAGCTATTTATCTGTCAGCAAATAATGGAAATGCAAACAAACTAAACATGGGGAAAGCATCTTTAAAGGGTATACAGTGGTTTACATAAACAATTCATTTCTGTTTGTAAGCCACTTTAATAAAAAAAAAAAAACATCCCACTCCCCTATGAAACAGTTCAAGAGAATATGACCGCCTAGTGTCATTGTGCATCAGGGTCAACACCATAATTTTGAAAGTGCCTGTCTGTATCTGCTCTGTACGGTCCATCTAATTAGAGATAATGGACACTTGAGCTCGTTTCTGTAATATTCTGAATCTGGCTCCAGAAAATACAGCTGGGAAGCACCAATCACGCATAGCCACTCAGTAACAGGCTGTAAGGAGAGTGAATCTGTCCATCTCTATTGAGGATACAGACGATCAAGGACAATAAGGTTACAGCAGGTTCAGGCCTCGGTGGAACAGAGTGTTTGTGTTGTGCGTCTGTTGTTTGTGCTTTCAACCGATCTCTGTTGTGATGCAAACGAGTGCCAAAGCCACATCTTCACGGGTGGTATGCAGTGGTATTTACAGCATTGGGCTATAAATTAGACTAAACAACCTGAAATGAAAATTTGCAGAAAATGTATTTACCCCCTTAGGCCATCTAAAATGTAGATGAGTTTGTCTCTTCACTGGGAACAGATTTGGAGGAATTGAGCATTACGTCACTAGCTATCCAATGGATCTTTTGCAAACAATGGGTGCTGTCAGAATGAGACTCCAAACAGCTGATAAAATACCATTATAATGTTTCTAGCTTAAAACCATTGCTTTAAACCGTCTGTATCTCATGAAAACTTGACAATAACTGTGGAACACACAACACTATTTATACACTTATTTATCTAACACACATACTTAGTCTACACTTCAAATTTGCACATAATATACCTGTACATAAAAAACTGTCTATTGTAATATACCTGCACATACAATTGTCAATTTTTATATTGTTATTCCTTACTTGTTCTATTTTTTATTCTTTTATTAGCTGTGTTTTTGTTCTGTTGCTGTCATTCTGTTGCACTGCGGAAGTTTCTGTCGCGAAAACAAATTCCTCGTATGTGTAAACATTCTGATTCTGATTCAAGCTAAAATACGAGTCCTGGTTGTCTTGTATGAATCAGGAGATAAATATGAGCAGATTAAGCAGTGTTTAAAAGCAAATACAGTCCAAAATAATTTCTAAACAAATATGTGGGTGGATCTGAATGTGAGAGGACAACAGTCAATGGACTTTTCCACTACAGGAAGTGTTATTATGCATTACTGAATCCATATTTTGACCAGAAGTAGTTCAATGATGGATTTGTTTCTTACAAGCATGCAGATTTTCACTTCCCAAGACATTAATTGATGAAATGGAGTGGTGTAGATTACTGTGATGTATTTATCAACTGTTTGGTGGCGTCAGAATGAGAGTCAAACATCTGATAAATACATCACAGTAATCTACACCACTCCATTCACTAACACTCCAGTCACTGCATTCACTGCAAAGGATCCATTGTTGAGCAAGTAATGCTACATTTCTCCAGAGCTGTTCCCATGAAGAAAGAAAATCTTCTCTTTCTCTCCCTCTCCCTCTCTCTCTCTCTCTCTCTCTCTCCCTCTGTTCTAGTGAAAAACATACTTTAGTTAGAAGTTTAGTTCTTACGTGATTTAAATAGTAGAAACCTGTGAGTGTCTATAAAAGATGAGGATGTTTTGATTTGACCAATTAGAAGTAAAATCTTGTTAGCTCTAACACTTTATAGTCAGACTGTTAAATACAAATGTAATGGATATATCGCAAGCCTTTTTAAACATTTGTTTTGAATCAACAAGACAGAATATAAAAGTGCAGATTATTAATAGCAAACTTGCCTGAACTGTCATGAATATTGAAGCTGCCGTATTCATGCAGGATGAAGTGAAATCTGACTGTTTTCCACAGTGATATCTGTATTTCAATACAGAGTGTATGCCAGTGACCTCAACTGCATTTATACTTCTGTAAGCATTACACAGCCTGATTGCCGCATCTGCTTTCATTCAGCTGATATAAGAATCCACACTGAAGAAAAAAAGAAAAAAAGTAAGTGCAAATAAGGCGTCTAGTTTGTACAAACCAACAAATGTCATAGTTTTGTATCGTGCAGACATTTTATCTGGAAATAATGGAGAAAAAAATATTGTGTCAAAATAAAACGTTTTTTTTTTTTCTTTGTTATGAACATCTCTAATAATTTCAAATCAGATTTATGATTATACCTTTGCACTGACTAATTCAGCTCTGGTAATCAGCCATCACTGTGACATTTACATTTTGTGAGCAGCATGAAAAATCCTCCAAGGTTACAACAGAAAATGGAATTTGCTCAATGGCAACACAAATTAATTAACCTTATTGTACTAATAAGGATGTTGCTTGAGCTGCATCACCGGCCACCTGTAAAATCAGCACAGGAAAGCTACCAGTCATTAAGAAGGTAATATAACAACAAACAGCCTTTCCCATATGGCAAAAAAATATATATTTTCTGGCCAAAATCTATTGTAAATATATTCTAAATGCGTGCTGTCAAAGGCTAAGCTCAATGAAATATACTTTTGAAATTAAGATATTTAAAGAAGAAATACATAAAATTATATATACATATATATATATATACATATATATATATATATATATATATATATACACACACATACATATATATACATTATATATATATATATATATATATATATACAGTACAGACCAAAAGTTTGGACACACCTTCTCATTCAAAGAGTTTTCTTTATTTTCATGACTATGAAAATTGTAGAGTCACACTGAAGGCATCAAGGGCTATTTGACCAAGAAGGAGAGTGATGGGGTGCTGCACCAGATGACCTGGCCTCCACAGTCACCGGACCTGAACCCAATCGAGATGGTTTAGGGGTGAGCTGGACCGCAGACAGAAGGCAAAAGGGCCAACAAGTGCTAAGCATCTCTCGGGGAACTCCTTCAAGACTGTTGGAAGACCATTTCAGGTGACTACCTCTTGAAGCTCATCAAGAGAATGCCAAGAGTGTGCAAAGCAGTAATCAAAGCAAAAGGTGGCTACTTTGAAGAACCTACAATATGACATATTTTCAGTTGTTTCACACTTTTTTGATATGTATATAATTCCATATGTAATTCCACATGTGCTAATTCATAGTTTTAATGCCTTCAGTGTGAATCTACAATTTTCATAGTCATGAAAATAAAGAAAACTCTTTGAATGAGAAGGTGTGTCCAAACTTTTGGTCTGTACTGTATATATATATATATATATATATATATATATATATAGAGAGAGAGAGAGAGAGAGAGAGAGAGAGAGAGACAGAAATATTTAATTTAATAATTTTTAAAACAAATTCAACAAAGTTTTAGTTTAACCATGACATATGTAAATGTATCTTCTTGAAATGAAATATATGGAGAGCAAAACATATTTTTAATTCCTTTAAAAATTGTATTTTAAAAATCCCCACACTCCATATATTTTTTTTAGAAAATATATTTATATATTTAAAATATATTTATAATACATTTTGAAATATGGTTTAGCAAATCTTTTTTTTTTTTTTTTGTCTTATATATATATATATATATATATATATATATATATATATATATATATTGGAATATGTTTATTACATATCATTTATTTATTTAATTTTGTTTTGTTTTTGTTTTTTTTGGTAATTTACAGTGCACTGAAAAGGAAAGCTATATTTGTAAAACAAGACTTCTGGGCTTTTATAGCTGTTTAATTCTCTCAACTAGCAGACGCTTCCTTTCATTTAAATCTGAAGGTCGTACAGGAGGAACAAAAGGACACTATTTATAAGACTGTTTGCTTTTGTAAGGTCCGAAAGGTCATGTCAAGAGACCGCTTCTTTGTTAGTAAATCCCATGCAAACTTCATTCTGGACAAACAAACCTTCGCCATTTCTGTCCAGGTGTGTTATTTGTGTTTGTATATGCCTGACAAGGAAATGCCAAAATATGGTTCTGCTCAGAAAGCACCGGATCTGCCATGGCAGCCATTTAACGCTCCCTCCCCTTACCAGCTGTCAGAAAGACTCCCTCAGTCGTGAAGATGCATTCAGAATAAGCGGAGTGTTTGCACGAGGTTAAAATGAGCGCTCGGCTGTCAAAGTGCAGGGCTCCGTGAGGGAGTTCTGGGTGAAATGCTTTGCTCTACTGTATTCCTCTCCATCGGGCCCCAAAACGGCTCTCCCTCCTGCTGTCATTCTGCATCCGATGGGTCTGCTGTGGGGGGGACTGACATCTCACAAACATAAACAAGCAAAGGATGATACTTATAGTCAACAGGAAGCAGAGAAGCAATACAACCACTGCAAAAGCTCTTACAGCGGAGACGTACTCTACAAGTGTGCCTTTCTTCAACTATATTTACTGTATGCATATGGCAGACGTGTTCATTTAAGTGTTAATAGTTCATGCATTCCCTAGGAATCAAACCATGACCTGGAGCTACTGGAATGCCTTTTATGTCACAATGATTGATTTGATATTGATTATATGATGTTAATTTGATATGAAGAAATATGAGGCATGTTAAAAAGTTATAATGAATAAATGAGACTGTGTGAAGGAAAATAAACGTAAAACCACTTTAGCATAATTTCCAATGCATGCTGAAATGCATGTACAATTATACACAAGTGTGAAAATATGTTTTAATTGTTTGCATTTAGGGTAAACTACTAGCTTTGAAAAAATACTTGGATGATACAATACATAATATACATAAAAGCTATGAGACATTTGACATTTTAGAAGAAAATATTTAAAAACAGTAACAGACAAAATATAAATGAATTGCTTTTTATTTTATTTTTTAGAAAAATATCACAACTCACAAAATTCGATGATACATAAAAAAAATTTCATGACATTATAGTGGAAAATAGTGAAAAATATTCCTAGACAAATTAAATTATTATTTAATAGCTTGTATTTAGGAAAAATAATAGAACTTATTAGATCCAACCATTATACATATAATACTATCTATTAAATTAGTCAAGTTAAAAAATAAATAAATGAATAAATAAATAAAATAAAATAATACATTTTATAGCATTCTATCCACAACATTTTAGGGCAAATATTGATAAATACTACTGACAAATTTAAATATTATTTAATTGTTTGCATTTAGGATAAAATCCTAGAATAAATGCTATTACAAAACATTATATATGAAATTAGCCTTAAAAAAAAAATAATGATTTGTAATGAGTTGTAGTGATTTTAAGTGATGTAATGATTTGCAGTAATTAAATTATAGAGAAAATATTGGACACTGTTTCTAGACAACATAAATAGACTAATGCCAGCAGCCATATCGCCCTGCAGCCCAAGACTGGTGGCCCACTGAAGCTAAGGGCTGAGCATGGTTAGTACCTGGATGGGAGACCTGGGAAAAACTAGGCTGGTGCTGGAAGAGGTGTTAGTGAGGCCAGCTGGGGGTCTTAATGCCCCAGTGTAGTGATGGGGACATTATACTGTCAAAAAGCCCCGTCCTTCAGATAAGACGTCAAACTGAGGTCCAGACTCTCTGTGGTCATTAAAAATCCCAGGATGTCTTTTGAAAATATTAGAGGTGTGACCTTGGCATCCTGGTCAAATTCGCCCACTGGCCTCTGACCATCATGGCCTCCTAACAATCCCCATATCTGCTGATTGGCTTCATCACTCTGTCTCCTCTCCACCAGTAAGCTGGTGTGTGGTGGGCGTTCTGGTGCACTATGGCTGCCGTCGCATCATCCAGGTGGATGCTGCACACTGGTGGTGGACGAGGAGATACACCCTCACAATGAGTGCTTTGAATGCTTAGAAAAAGCAGAAAACCGCTATATAAATGTAATTAATTATTATTAATGAGTTTGAAAAGTCTATTTTAAGTGGGTTCAATAAAAGAAATAAATAGAAAAAAAAGAAAAGAAAAAAAAAGCTCAGTTTACAAGTATATGTTGTCCTAATCAATACATTTATCCACTGACCTACAAACTCCAAGACTAGCAGTTGGCAGATGTAGTGATGAAGCTGTCAAATGAAGAATGCTAGATGTTAAATGTCTTCTGATACTGTTGTTTAAATGATTTTTTGGACATTTGAAATTAATTTTCATATTTGATTTGGGAGTGAGTACATTCTCTAGTACAGACTGAGCTGTAAATCAATAAAATGCACAAACTGTTTATCAAAGCAGAAAAATATCACATTAATTTGTCTGTGCATAACCATTACACAGTTGCCAATCCATCACCATTTTATGACAGCAAAATCAGCACATTTTGCAAACACCCACCCCACTCCGCCCGACTTTTTAAAACAAAGTGACGCCTTTGATTTCCGGCCTTCTGCTTTGCACAGGAAGCTGTCACCGGCCGAGGCTAATGAAGCGTGAGGACTGAGACGGCTTCACGGCTGTGTGTAGGCTCACATGCTGTGTACAAACATAGAGCAAGAGAAATAGGTGCCCTGTGGTCATGTTCAAATGTGGAGATAATTGCGGAATATGATTGTTGTACGCAAACGCTGGGAAATGCAGTTTTCTTTAAAGGTGAGATGTGTGTGCTTTACAGAGCATCAATTACATTTACAACAACTCCAGCCCAGAGTAAAAGAAAACATACACACAAATATACAGTATACAGGAACAGATATAGTACTGCAGCTGCTGTCTGTCTGCATACTAATCTAAAAAAAAAATAATAATAATAATAATAAACCCAAAACACTAAAGAAGAGGAAATCATTCTTCAAACTTTCCATTAAAATCAGCAGGTGGATGATTTTGTTTTTTGTTGAAGCACAAGAAAGAAAAATCTGAGATTTTCTACTCGCATCATTCTCTACACAATAGAATTAAACTGCCAAAGTGAAAGATCTGAAACATCTGACAATCTATTGAATGAAATGGGGACGGACAGTGCAGGGTGAGCTACTCATGTGACTCATGTGAGCTACACTAACCACATTCATTTTCAATATTATTTTACATAATATTTTGGTTCTGCATTTTTTTTTTTTAATACTTAAAAGTAATACTTCTCCCAACACTTAAAATTTGCTGAAAAATTATTTATCCTCAGGCCATCCAAGATGTAGTTGAGTTTTCTTCTTTATCTGAACAGATGAAATAGAGATATGTAGCATTAAATCATTTGCTCATCAGTGGATCCTCTGCAACAGAATGAGAGCCCAAACATCTGATAAAAACATCAAAATAATCCACAAGTAATCCACACCACTCCAGTCCATCAATTAATCTCTTGTTTAAGGTGTTTTATCTTTAAACTTTTGCTTCTGGCCAAAATATGATTTAATAATCCATAATAACACTCTAATAAAAAAGTCCATCCACTGTTGTTCTCTCACATCAAAATACAACCACATATTTCTTTAGATCTGTTTTGGAATTTATTTATTTATTTTATTTTTTGTTTGTAAACAGTGCAACATATGTGCATATTTCTCTCCTGATTCAGACAAGATAATGTAGACCCAATATTATTGGATAGAATACATATTTTAATCTGAAAAACAATAGTTTAAAGCTAAAATTGTCTTGTTGGATTGGTTTCTTACAAACATGCAGCTTTTCACTTCATAAGACATTAACTGATGGACTGAAGTCGTGTGGATTACTGTATTGTTTTTATAAGCTGTTTGGACGCAGAGGACCCATTGGTGAGAAAGTGATGTACTGTAACTCTACCATTTGGCATGAGGGTGAGGACATTTTCAAATTTAAAATTTTTGGGTAAACTATTCATTTACAGGATTTTAAAAGAATCATCTGAGACTTAACATTAAAATTGATACTTAAAGGGACAATAAGTAACTTTTTAGGTATTTTATTATCTAAAATCAATATTTTTATTCATAAATATGCCCTCAATGGTGTACAAATACCTATGCCAATGTTTAAACTAATCCTCGTAAATGAAGAATTTATTATCTTTATATACATGGGACGGGTAGGTCAACGGAGGCTTCCATGTAGTTCCGCCATCTTGCAAAACTATAATAGCAGAGAGGGACAAAAAGTACTAAGCCAACGCGTTTTCGGTCAGAGCCAGAAACGCAGATGCAGAGCAGTGAGAGGCGCTTGAAACTGCACCGGCAAGTTTAAAAGTCTGGATTGCATTCTTATTATGGACCATACATATGCCACGCCACAGGAGAAGAAAACATCATCGCCAAAACGAAGTGCTATTAGAAGACATCCTGTCAAAGCTTTTTGGTACATATCGCCTACCGTAGATGCAACGCGCATTTGAAAAAGCGAGGCGCTGGAGACCAAAATTAGTTTGAATGCAAAATACAATTTCACCACTAGATGGGAGTAATTCCTACTTACAGCTCCTTTAAAGGTGTTGTATGAAGGATTGACACGGAGTGGTATTGCAATCCAAATTCAAAATATTGGAGAGGTTTTTTTTTCACCCGGCCCCTCCTCCTCATACTTGACCCACAAGAGCAAACGCACTTGACGATGAATGAGACGATAAATGATATGAAATACACTGTGTTTCCCACCAACTGGCAACCCGGGGTGCCGCAATACAATTGGGTAAAATGGCAGTGGCCAGGTTTCACATTTTAAAAGGAGAATAACTGACTGTAGCATCGTTTTTTTTTTCTTAATTTCTTTTTTTTAAAACAAGTAGGTTAACTCAAGTATGTTTCTAAATATCTGAAAACAAATTATGGTATTTTTACAGCATTCAAAATCTTACATACAGCGCCTTTAATGAAATTAACTCAATTTTACCCTCTATGTTCGAGCAACCTCTGAACAATAAAATATGGGCAGGTCAGCTTGGTAGAATAAGCCAGATATGGAATTTTTTTTCTTTTATAGTTCAAATGCTGTTCTGCTCTTGTTCATGCCATAAAATCAATAAATGTTACTGTAACTTTAAAATACATCAACAGTGTGCCATGAAGATCAAGAATAATGTTAAGCATGCATAAAACACGCACACTCATGAACTCATTGGCTTTGTTGATTTTCGACACGGCCCCTAAACATTGTGGGATATTTAGTGATTTCTGCATCATGTGTCTAATCAAACGACCCTTCTAGTCTATTGACCTCTGGAGGGCTGCCATCTGCTCAAGGATAATTAGACCCATCCAATCTATCACATCCTCTTAAACCCCTTCATTCATTCATCAGCTTGAGTCATTTTGCATAAGACGGATTTAGATAAAATTAGGAAGTAATACACTGAACATTTAAATATAAGTATTTTTTTAACCACTGGATTTAGTTTTGAAAATATGAGGTTATAAAATTTGACTAAGAATCTGCATAAACAATATATATTAGCTTTTTGTTTTTGTTTACTTTTTACGTCATTGTAGACATATTTTTCTTGCTCTGCATACAAATATATTAATAATACAAAGAAGATTATGAAGAATACAAAAACAAAGAAAACGTCCCTAGGTTACGAATGTAACCCTACTTCCTCGAGGGAACGAGACGCTGCATCAAGCGCTTTTGGGGAACGCCTTTGGCAAAACAACTCTGAATATCATGTGTAATCAGTCCAATGGAAGAGCGTGACGTCACCGGCGGGGTGACGTGGCGACCAAGAAGCTATAAGCTTTCAGCTTCGTTTCAGCTTCGAGTAGGGAAGCAAGCACCGGCAGGGGTGCCGGGAGTATGGCTCTGCGACGCAGCTTCTCGTTCCCTCGAGGAACTAGGGTTACATTCGTAACCTAGGGATGTTCCTCTTCGGGAACTCGAGCTGCGTCGAGCGCTTTTGGGGAACGATGTGCCAACACTGCCAGACTACCAAACCCCTGCCTAGTGTGTATCCGAAGAGCACAGCTAAGGTGAGAGGACAGAAGAGCCAGGAGCGGCTCGCATATCAAGATTGTAAAATCTGGCAAATGTAGAGGGCGTGGACCATCCCGCAGCGTTGCAGATGTCCAAGAGGGACACACCTGCTAGAAAGGTCTTAGAGGCAGCCATACTCCGTGTAGAGTGAGCCTTGGCTCCCAAAGGAAGGGGAAGACCAGAGGACTCATATGAGACGTTGATAGCCTCGACTATCCAACGACTAAGGGTCTGCTTAGAGGCAGGGGAACCCTTTTTAGGAGGACCGTAGCAAACAAGCAATTGGTCAGATTTTCTCCACAGGGCAGCTCTGTGGACGTACGCGTCCAGTGCTCGCACTGGACACATACAGTTTAGCTTTTCCTGGTCTGGCTCCTGAAAGGGAGGAGGACAGAAGGCCTGCAGTACGATAGGTTGTGGTGTAACAGAGGGAACTTTAGGAACATAACCCGCTCGAGGGTATAAGAATGCTTTGGCCATACCAGGGGCAAAGTCTAGGTAGTTAGGGGCCACCGAAAGGGCCTGAAGGTCTCCAACTCTCTTTAGAGACGTAATCGCCAGTAACAGGGCAGTCTTAAGGGTCAGATGTCTATCTGAAATATCTTGAATTGGCTCGAATGGAGCTTTACAGAGAGCCTCTAATACCACAACCAAGTCCCACGGTGGAATACGGGACCGTACTGGACGTCTCAGCCTCAGTGCACCGTGGAGGAAACGTGTAACTAGGGGGTGCCTACCCACTGACTGACCATCGAAAGGGACGTGGTAAGCAGCTATGGCCGCCACGTACACCTTTAGGGTGGAGTGAGTTAACCCTGAAGAGAAAGGGACGTGGTAAGCAACGTCCCTTTCTCGGTTGACAAAAACCTCGGTTGAGATACCGGAAGCTAGGAACTGTGCCCCCTCAGGGGCCACACCCACAACTTCCACAGCTCCGGGCGAGGGTGGATTATTTTGCCCTGCGCCTGAGAGAGTAGATCTGTCCTAATCGGAATCTCCCATGGAGAGCCGTCGAGGAGAGAGATCAGATCTGCGAACCATACTCGGCCCGGCCAGAACGGGGCTACTAATAGCAGACGGACCCCGTCCCGGCGTACTCTCGCCAGAACTCCCAGGAGCAGAGCGATGGGGGGAAAGGCGTACAGACGAAGCCTCTGCCAAGTCTGTGTCATGGCATCTAGTCCCAGTGGAGCTGGGTGAACTAGAGAGAACCAGAGGGGACATTGTGATGTCTCTCGAGTCGCGAAGAGGTCCACCTGAGCTTTGCCAAATATCTGCCATATCTGCTTCACCACCTCGGGGTGAAGCATCCATTCCCCGGGCCTCGGCCCCTGTCTCGACAGCATGTCTGCTCCCACATTCAATCTCCCAGGAATATACACTGCTCTTAATGAGAGGAGTTTGCCCTGGGGCCACAGGAGGATCTGGTATACCAACTTGTACAAGGGGCGTGAATGCAGACCCCCCTGGTGATTGATATAAGAGACCACCGCTGTGTTGTCGGTGCGCACTAACACATGACAGCCTCTCAGGTCTGGGAGGAAATATTTCAATGCTCGATACACTGCTAGCATTTCTAGACAATTGATGTGCCATGTCAGATGGCGACCACTCCACAGACCGTGGGCAGGGTGGCCACTCATGACTGCACCCCAACCGGTGAGGGACGCGTCTGACGCTAGCGTTACAAGGTGACCAAGAGCTCCCAACACCGCGCCCTGATTCAAGAACCAAGGTTTCTTCCATATGTCTAAGGCACGAAGGCATCGCCGCATGACCTTGATAGTTCGCAATGGATTTCCCCTCGGGGAAAACCCCTTGGTCTTGAGCCACCACTGTAGGAGCCTCATGTGCAGGAGGCCAAAAGGTATCACGATAGACGCAGCTGCCATGAGCCCTAACAGTCTCTGAAACTGCTTGACAGTGAGTGACTGGCCTTCTCTGACTTTCTTGATTGAGGAAAGGATTGACTCGATCCGAGCAGGAGACATACGTGCCTGCATCGTGGTCGAATCCCATACTACGCCTAGATAGGTGGTTCTCTGAACTGGAGAAAGTACACTCTTCTTGGCATTTAGTCTCAAACCCAGCTCCCCCATATGGGCGAGAACGACAACTCGATGTTGAACCGCCTTCTGCTCTGACTGAGCTAAAATCAACCAATCGTCGATATAATTCAGAATGCGGATGCCCTGCATACGGAGAGATACCAGAGCCGCATCTACACATTTCGTGAACGTGCGGGGTGAGAGTGTAAAAGGCCAAAGGGAAGTACTCGATGTTGATAAGCTTTGCCCCCGAAAGCGAACCTCAGAAACTTCCTGTGTTATGGAAGGATGGATATGTGGAAGTATGCGTCTTTGAGATCTATTGTGACAAACCAGTCCTCGGATCTGACATTACTGAGAGGTTTAATTGACGTCTAAGATCGGGCGCAACCCCCCATCCTTCTTTGGAACTATGAAATACCGGCTGTAAAACCCGGATTCCCTGTCTAGAGGAGGGACCACCTCAATGGCCTCCTTCCTTAATAGGGTATTCACTTCTTGTTCCATCACCAGAGCCTGTTGGGGGCCGATGACTGTCGGTGTAACCCCATTGAACCTCGGCGGTGGACGGCCGAACTGAATACAATAGCCTCTTTCTACTGTGTTCAGGACCCATTGAGATACATTTGGCAGTAGTTTCCTCGCTGCTAGATAATGTACTAAGGGAATCAGTCTCTCGAGACTGATCTCTGGTGTAAGAGGCCCCCGAAGGGGTGGTGAGCTTCCCAGCTCCGCTACGCTCGCGGACGGACATAACTGGGAGTGACGCTCGCGGGAGACCGTTGCGCCCTGAAACACTGGCAGGGTTGGCAGACCGGCCTCCAGAGGGCACTGGGGTGAGACGGGCACCGTATAATGAGGTGGACACCGCTCTACCCCGGTAAGGGCTACCCTCAGGGTCACTGCGCCTCTGGCGTCAGGACCTCTTCATCGAGGACTTCCTGGCTTCGATAATTGCACGAAGATCTGACTTTGGCTTGGAAGTCCCCGACTCAGAGCTCAGTGGTGATGCTCTGTTTTTGAGCCTCGCGGTATGAGGAGCCTGCTAGTGGCGTGGGTATCTCCCGCCCAGATAACCCACGAGAGCGACGAGGGAGGAAACTCTGGAACGCCGCCGCCTGTTCGCGTGCCTCCTGGAACCTGTCGACGACGGTATTAACTGTGTCGCCGAACAGGCCCGAGGCTTGAAGTGGGGCGTCCAGGAGGCAGACCCTGTCACGCTCTCTTATCTGAGACAGGGTCAGCCATAAATGCCTCTCCGCGGCCACCAAGGCTGCCATAGACCGCCCAATCGCGCGAGCGGTCTCTTTGGTGGCGCGGAGGGAGAGATCAGCGGTCTGTCTAAGGCAAGGCCGGAGCCTTCAAAGACGACGCCGAACTGGGTGACAGACAGCTCGCGAGTGTCTGTTCAACCCGGGGCATCGCTCTGTACCCTCGCTCATCGAGCCCCGCGACATTTCCATAATATTGAGAGTCGGGGCCGAAGAGACGGGTCGAATAAGGGTGTTTCCACGACCTCGCTATTTCTTCGTGGAGGTCGGGAAAAAAGGGAAGGCTCCGGGCTGGAGGTGGCTGTCTCGGCCGCAGAAACCGCTCATCTAGTTTACTTTTCTGCGGTTCATGTTTTTTCTCTGCAGGCCACTCGATTTTTAATTTATCAACTGCGCGAGTTACCACCTCCAACAGCTCCTCATACTGGGGCGATAGGGGTGGCGAATCCCTACTAATCGTCTCCACATCCACCTCATCGGATGAAGAGAGGTGGAGTGTCGACCCCTCGCCCTGGGGGGAAGAAACCGACGAGCGTGCTTCCGAACCCAGGGTTTGGGCGCCGGATCTGGCAGATGAGGAAGGAGATAAGGACTGGCCTGTCTCCATACCCTCCGCCAGATCCACCTGCGAACCCCACCATTGCAGCAGCCGTTCTGCCTCAGCAGAAGCGGGGCCAGCACCGCGGGGAACGCTGGCGAAGGCTCCCTCCTCGAAGAGAGCCCTCCGGGATCGAAGCGTCCGCATCGGCAATCGATCACAATGCGGACAGTCGGCTCCCCGAGAGCCGACTCAGCGTGCTTCGACCCCAGGCAAACCACGCATAAATCATGTGTATCCCCAGCCGTGATGTAGCGTTGGCAGGGAGGAACACACAATTTATAGAGCGATTTGGATTCGCCCTTCACGTGTCTAGTCTTTGCTTTGCACTTTGGCATTATGTCTTTATTGGGACAGACAACAGTAAATAAGACTTACAAGACAGACTTTTGAACATATACACACAGAGCGCTTGCTGAAAGATGCGAAGCTGAAGCCAGCTGCATGGCACGTGCTTTTATAGCTTCCTGGTCGCTACGTCACCCCGCCGGTGACGTCACGCTCTTCCAATGGACTGATTACACATGATATTCAGAGTTGTTCTTGCCAAAGGCGTTCCCCAAAAGCGCTCGACGCAGCTCGAGTTCCCGAAGAGGAACCAAATATTTGTAAAATAATACAAATAAGAAATTCAAATAATATTAAGAATATTAAGAAAACAAAGAAAAATATGAAGAAAAATACGAAAAAGAACACAAAGAATGTGAAGAATGCAAAGACAATAAATAATACAATGAATATGAAGATGACGAAAAAGAATAAAAAGAAAAAGAAGAATACAAACAATATGAAAAAGAAGACTAAGAAGTAGGCAAAGAAAACAAAGAGAAGAAATAATAGGAAGGAAACAATGAAGAATACAAAGAATATGAAGAAAAATTATACAAAAAGTAAGAATATGAAGAATATAAAAAAGAAGAATGCAAAAAAATAGTTTTAGACCTAAAATAAGTACAACAATTTGCCAGTGTGGTAAGAAAACAAAACCTAATTCACATGATTTTCTCAGAAGCAAATCTTCCAGTTTGTATGTATTTTGTCTCTCAAGCAAAATGTTATTTTAGATTTATATATTTTTACAGGAGAAAAAAAAAAAAAATTCTGCCTAAAAAAAAAAAGCAATTTGAATTGCCATTATGCGTGAAATGTGTCTATAAATTAACCTGCCTAATGATTTCTAGTTATTATGAATTGTTTGAGCATTCCAGTTCAAGAGCATCTGAATCATCTGACAGTAAAGGAATGAAATCATACCGTCCCTACAGCATCCTCAGTTGAGTCAAACCCAAAGAAAAGTGCCAGTGTAGCTGCATAATGCTGTGTTTCTCTGCCCTCTGTGATTTCAGTGTTGTTCTAGCATGCAGGAACATCACATCCTTGATTACTGCCAGCCATGTTTCAACGGGGACTATCAATCTCCCTAGCAACAGCACTAATGTGAGTATGTTTCTGTGTTGCTCCTTGAACATTGCTTTAGCCACACACCTCCTACAGCGGCAACACTCCCCTGGTGTCTCTTGCTTTCCTGTGCGATCACTGAAACCCAAGAAAAAATATGCATTACAAATAAATAGAATACAAGTGATATAAATAATTCACTGCAAAAATAATGCTTTGTTTTGTTTTCTTGAGGAGGCATTTTAAAGTGTAAAAGTCAATGCTTTCACTTACAAGTAATGCTTATTTACAAATACAAATACATTGCTCATTCTTGGTACAAATATATATATATTTTTTTTAACTATTTTGCAATTAAAATGAATGCTTACTGCTCAAGTTGACTATCATTAAGCGTAGCAACAGCTGTAAAATACCAAAGTGCTTGAAAAAAAAGTGAGTGATCACTGCTGTTCTGCTATATTAGGGCTGGGCGATAACTGATACTGTATTGAGATAAAAATGTATGTCAGTAGCGATAAGACTATAAAACTATTTTAATTCTATATGAATTATTCTAACAGCCTTTCATATAGCAGAAATAAATGTGACAGGATCCAGTCAATGCATGTCTCTAATACATCTGCATGTTCTGTATGTCTCTGTGTGAATGAATGGCACAGTTTGTCTCAATAATATTTTATAAAACTGCAACTCAAACACACATGAAGCATCTGCGTTTCAATAAATGAGGATATGAACACATGAACTTAATCTCCAGTGCTGTTCTGAGGGTCATTTCACCAACATTTTACAGGTTCTTTTGAGAAAACTGCTGTTAAATGCAAACTGAAACCCAAAGGCACTTCCTCAAAGATCTTTACGGCAAACCGCCAAAATAAAAATTTGGTTTTACTTGAAGAAATTATGAGAGAAATATATTACTACTGCATACAAAAATGTACTTCTCAAAGTATTAGTAACAGTATTCTTTTTAAGGAATATCATAAGATATTTAATTTTTCATGCATATTTTAATTTATACAGTTATTTTGTGCAGCATCTTATTTGACAAAAAATTTAAATGCAATGTTTTGTTGTAAATTACTTGTTATAGTTTCACTTATTTTGCTTTTGAAAGACTGATTAAACTTTAGAAGTTTTATTTTTTCATTTAATTAAAATTATAAAATCAGAAAGCATCGAATCCATATAAAATAAAATGGATTATTAAAATAGATATTAAAAGGTAGCTACTCTGATGACTTTAATTTGGAACCAATAAGCTATGTTCATACTCAAGGTCTTACAAACATATGGAGACTGAGAGCATGTCCTTAATCATTAAAAGTTAATGAATATTCTGATAAATACTGATATCACTTTTAAATAATTAATTTCATTGGATAAAATATTTAATAATAAATTTGTATTAAATCATAAAACACAACCCAGAAAGAGTAGAGCTCTACTTTTTATACTTTCTACTTTTTTTGTTTGTTTGTGTTTTCTAGGTGAGGTGTCCAAGTCACAACATCTAACTACTGGGGTGCCTCAGGGTTCAGTTCAAGGACCACTTTTCTTCTCTGTCTACATGGCATCACTAGGTTCTTTCATTCAGAAACTTGGCTTTTCATATCAATGCTATGCTGATGACACTAAACTCTACCTCTCATTCCATCCTGATGATCCGAAGATAGCTGCTCGCATCTCATCATGTCTAACAGACATTCCTTGCTGGATGAAGGACCATCACCTTCAACTCAACCTTACCAAGATAGAACTGCTTGTGGTTCCAGCAAACCCACCATTTCATCACAATTTCACCATCCAGCTAGGCACATCAAACATAACTCCTTCAAAAACAGTCGGGAAACTTGTAGTCATGATTGATGATCAGATGACTTTATCAGACCACATTGCTAAAACTGTCTGGTCCTGCAGATTTGCTTTATTCGACACCAAGAAGATCAGGCCCTTTCTTTAGGAACATACTTCACAACTCCTAGTTCTTCTTCTTTTCAGGCTGGACTATTGCAATGGTTTCTTGGCCGGTCTTCCAGCCAGTTCTATCAAACTTTTACAATTAATCCAGAATGCGGCAGCAAAATTAATTTTTAATGAGACGAAAATAATGCACGTCACATCTCTGTTTATCAAATTGCACGGGTTACCAGTAGCTGCCCTCGCACAATTAAAGACATTCATTTTTGTCTACAAAACCACCACTGGCTCGGCACACCTTTACCTAAATTCATTACTTCAGACTTATGTGCCCTCTAGAAGCTTGTGTTATGCAAGTGAACGTCGCTTTAATGTGCCATCCTAAAGATGCACAAATTCACTTTCACTGACTTTTACATTAAATGTTCCCTCAATGTTCCTTACTCAATATGAGCAGCTGAGCCCTCAGCTACCTTCAAGTATCGGATAAAAACACATCTCTTCCATTACTTTTTTTTTTTGACCTTCTAACTCTAACACTCTCTATTCTAATTATATTCTTTAAAAAATATTCCCTTTTAGACTTGCACCCTATTTATTTCATAACTGCTTGTGTTCTTAAAAACATAAAAATAAAACAAGACAAAAACAAAACTAACACCATCTTCTCTATTCTTTTTGTTTTCTTTTAATTTATCATACAATTAACAAAAGCAAAAAAAAAAACATCCTCTTACATTAACTTGATCTATTCTTTTTAGATTTTATTCTTTTTATTTAGAATATAGTAAAAAAAATGCTATGAGTACTGCGTTAAGCTAACTGAGACTTGTTATAGCACTTGCATATCATTGCTCTTTTGTTGATTTTAATTGCTTACATTGTCCTCAAGTCTATTTGGATTAAAGCATCTGTTAAATGACTAAGTGTACTTTGAAATGCACGTTTAATTCAATGAGTTAGCAATTTATGAGTTAAAATTGTTTGCTCAGTGTTATTTGTAATATATTTCATTATTGTAGCATGGTCATACAGGCAGAAATCAGGAACGGCGTCAGGTGTGTTAAGGATATCCAGAATCATTAACGGTAACAAGCTGAGATCGGGGCAGGCAGCAGAGAATCAGAGTCGGTTACACAATCCAAGATCAGATACGGGAAAAACAAGGGGAAACGCTCTGAAATGCTAGACAGGCAAAACAAGACTTCGCAGTGAGTGAGAGTGATTGTGCTGCTTTTAAGTGTGTGTAAATGAGGTGCAGGTGTGGCAAGGAAATTGGCTGATGAATGAAGTGCAGGTGTGGCAAGGTGATTGTGAAGCAGTGACTCATGGGGAATGTAGTTCGGGTGTGGTGCAACAGTATGAGAGGTGCTAGTGTCCAAGTGACATCTGGTGGTTGATGGGTGGAATGGTCCTGAGTGTAGTGCCCTCTACTGAAGTTCATGGGCACTCCATCTAATGATCGTGACACATATATATTGTGATAATATTTTTGGCCATACCGCTAAGCCCTATGCTATAGAGTTCATACATTCAAATATATTGTTTTCCTTTTGGAAACTATTTCTCAATTGGGAATCAGCATTATGGCAGAAAACAAGGAACATGGCAATAATGCTCTGCATTTCCTTTCAAACTAAAGTCTTTGTAGTCAATAAAGATGGTCAGTATGGTGCATTTAAGCGCCCAGAGAGTGGGTTTATAACCCAGCTGAAGGGTGATGAGGGACAGTCTTAGCACAAAGAAGTAGTAATGTGTGAAGATTCAGAGGTATAGGCTATTCTTTATCGACATGTGTTCAGATGGGGCACACCTGCTCACATCAAACTAAATTATCGGATTTGCTCTGTAGACTCATGCTAATTACACCCTGGTGATACATCAATGTGGATTGATTTAGCTTTGCTCCATAGAGCACAAAAAGCCCTTTAAATCATTTCCCCATCTACCCCAAACGGGGGGCTGCAGTCTTCAACAAGGCCACAGGAATGAGGTACAGCAGTCCCAGAGTAATTACAGGGAGGCTCTAGGACTGATTAGACATGTCCCAACAGCACTCACTGTGTTTTCAGTCCCTAGCACTGCTGTCATGGTTAAGGGTTTGTTATGAAAGCTTTCATGGTCACAGATTTGAGACTGACCTTTAAGAAGAGTGACTCGAATGAGTGTCATTTTTCTTCTGCCTGTGATAAGAAATATTTGGAATTGCATAAGCTTATAAGACAGAACACAATTTTGTTATTCAGATGGATTATAGATAGACATTTTGACACTTTATTGAACTGCTAATTTGTCTCCGACATCTCAAACAAATTTGAGAACAGACAAAGAGACTGCAGATAATTACAAAAGAAAACAAAATCAAACATCACATATTTTATAAAATATGAAACAAATAAAATTATATAAAAAAATAAAATAAAAAAACATCACATTTTAACACATTTTAATGTAATTGTTATTATACATTTTTATACAAGCATTGATTAAAGAATACTTTATAAGTAATAAAGAGTACGAAAAGTTGCCTAAAAATAAGGTTCATGCCACTCATTTTCTGTTTTCCCCAAAATAAATCCTCATGTTGAATTTAGGACATTGTGATTTCATGGACCGACTCAACTAAATCTCCAAACGTACTACAGAGAAAAAGAGATGGTTGATCTAAAGTTACATCACTAGACTTTCTTTGATAAAATTTTTATCAACGACTTGACCTGGATTGGATTAGGGAACAAAAAATAAAATAAAATAAAATAAAATAAAAAAAAACACCTACACATTACTGTCATGGAAAACCTATGTTTTTTATACATTCATAATATTAATATTCTAACATATTCTAACATGCTCATGCACATTGTCCACAGAAATAAATTGGATAGTTAAGTCAGACTTAAATGTCTGTATTTAATTGTATTGAATAAAATATCAAATAAAATTTAAATAATTTATTAAATATTAAATCAAGCATCTGTATTTGCACTGAAAAAAATATAGTGGAGAGACAAAACATCTGAAATTGCTTGATACTTCGTAGTTGTAAACTGTAAAACTGAAAAGTAACACTTTAACATGAAATTTAATAAGTGAAAGTTTTGCACAAATTCTGCTATGTAAGCTGCGAACTGCAGTGCACTTCAGCCTCCCTTTAATCATTAGCAGTGAAAGGTGCTCTCTTCAAAAAGAATTAACTCACAGAACTTCCATAATGGCATTTCACTGAAGTCATCATCATTGCTTTCATGATTTACCTTTCCTTAATAATTACAGTGTTGCAGGCAGTAAAATCAGGCCTCATAACTTCATGTTCTGCATCATAAAACAAAGTTAATCTTGCCGCACAGGCCCATTATTGGGCATCGAAGCTCGCGGCGAGGCATTGCCGGCTGATAATTGTATTTGTTGCATGGACTCTGTAAAGGCCGCTGAGCTGTAAGGTGCGAGAAACAGATGCCTGCTCCAGTGTGCCGAGATGCAGCGGAATTAGTTTTCTCCCCCGTGGCCATGATTTGTCAGCTTCTGTGTGGTTTTTAAATAAGGAGTGTGAAAGTGAAACATCTTAGTCTGGCGAGTGTGTGGTCATTGGAGTGCAGGGTGGAAAAATGTGCTGCTCAAACTCTTTAGGGGCCTGTACGCTTTTTCAAGGGCTTCCCTGGAGTTTCTGTTGATTGTTCAGCTCTTTACAGCACACAACAACATCTTTGTGTCCATCCGTTTCACTTGTCACAATAATTTGTTATTTTTACTCTATTTTCTCTATCAATAATTAAATTCAAAGCAGTTGAGAAGGTGCAATAAAATTATTACTGCAGGTTATCATCACTTCTCACCAATTAATTTGAGGTCGCAGTTAAACGTTTAGCGAGCTCAAATGATATACAGTGTGCATTAAAGGAACAGTTCACCCATAATGTAAATTTTATAGAATTTTTTTCACCCTCAGGCAATCCAAGATCAGTTTGTTTTGTTAATACGAACAGATCTGGAGAAATGGATCCTCTGCAGGATCCTCAGCGATCAGCACGGATCAGCTCTAGGCATGACAAAGCGGATATCTTCATCTTTTAGAAGGCCAAACAAAGTAGTTTCACTTTCACAGTGAAACACACAGCATCTATACGACATGGCAGCAGTGGCAACAACAATACTACAACGAGAATACAACTTTGCATGAACATCTGGGTGGCGTTATGCAAATCTTCCCATATAGTGACGTAGAGATGTGGGGGCGTGTAGAACGAGCCGTTTTAGAGGGTGTGGACAAGTCTCAACTTTATAAAGAATATCTCTTCGGATTTGAAACTTTAGTCTTTGCAACTTTACAGATCTTCTTTATGCACCAAGAAAAAAAATTGCGGAAATTGCAATCCTTATTTGCAAAGATTGAAAAACGGGTTCAAATTGTATTCCTGCTAACACATTTCTTCCTGAAGCTGTGGCCGGAGTCACCACGGACAGCTGCGGTTTTCTGCAGGGACCTGATTAGGACCAAGTCTCTGCTCCTGTAGCATCATGGGACTGCTGTGAAAATAACTAGTACAACATTTTCCCAACCTTTCAGTTCAGTTACAGTCCCCCAGAAAGAAAACAAGCCCATCCGAACCTTTAGACCTTTGTTAAGGCCAGCCAATGGGTTTGCTTCTTAAATGGCTTTTCTTTATTGTTGTACAGAATGTGCTTTATTTTGAAAGTTGAATGAGACCAACAGAAATTCCAGTGACGCAACTTCATATCAACATTCTCCTCACCTCTGTTTCTCAGTGTTACATTGGGCGCTTTAGTTATTGGGTCACTACATAAAAGAACAATGGCCTAACATTTACTTTATTTACTTTACTCTATCTATCTATCTATCTATCTATCTATCTATCTATCTATCTATCTATCTATCTATCTATCTATCTATCTATCTCATTCTTTTCTGGTATACTGTCTACTCTTGTCACATAACATGAACAGCAGGGCTGCTCTCCAATTATTAACCTTCGTTTGGCCTGTTATTTCCTGCAAGCATCCTATCATGCCTTCCTGCAGAGAGCCAGGGAACTTCCTGCTGGGTGAAAGTGTGTGACCATCATCTGTCACACAATATTTTTAACAGCAAGCTCTGACCCATATCCTCTCTTTCAGATTTAAATCCAATACTGCTGATATCTTGACAGTTTTTAGAATTAATTTCTGTTTTTTATTTTTTTTTTCAGTAGATGAAATGTGAAATATCATTTGGCTTTGATATGTCACATCTCATAATAGGTCAGATGTCAGAATAACTGTGCCAGATCTAAATTGTGATTTCGACTGAAAGTGACATCTATTAAAACTGGAGTGCAAATGTGGTCAGGAACAGATTCAAAAGCTGCTGTGGTGCAAACTAGATTTTGATATTTTCTGAGTGGTGTTTGCCAGTGCAACACTCACACTACTATGCTATGTGCTGTGTGTCCAAACAGTGCCTCAATCAATAGCATGAGTAGAACACCGAAACAAATTTGGAAAACCTACTGGAAAAATAACCCTCATCTCAGAAATTAAATGAACGTTTGGCTTTTTAAACAAACTGCATTACTAAAATTTCACATTTAATACCATAAATCTTAATATGTTTACAAACTGAAATATTTTCCTGTAAAATGCACTCCAATAATCTTTGTTATATTTACAGTTTCAAAAAATTGTTTTTCATTTCATTAAATTGGTTGATCTCAAATATTGTATGATTTTTAAATGCTTTAGAAATATTCCTATAGTTCTGTGAAAGTCGTGCCAATATCTCTAAGCATCACATATCATGCACATGCTTCAAGGTTCAGTTCTTGTCACTAATGCATCATCTGTCCTTGAACTGACCCATCCGTTACTGCAGAAAAGTGCTAGCGTTTGGAGAAAGAAGTGACCTCTCTGCTTAGAGGCAAACCCTGGATCTTCCTCTCTCCTGACTGCATCACAGTGCAGCTTGTCATTAATTCCTATTAACTGCCAACTGAAAGGCCCATTAGGCATGCAAGGAATGATCATATTCCTGGTTGGCGGCTGTACTGCGTTTGAGCTCCGTCACTATATTCTTTTCATTGACTATTTTTAACTCAAAAATCAATTTTATACATCATCGTTTCCGTTTATATAACGTGTGAATATATCCTCTATTGTATTCTACAACAAAAACAATCAGAACGCCTCGCTATCACTAGTTTTATTTTGATCTCCCGGGTCCGCTATTAGCTTTTAGCCCGTTAGCATCAGCGGCGTGGTTGCAGCTAACTGCGCTTACATTGCTAATACTCTATTCACACGCATTACCACTGCTGTACTCACTGTTACTTGCTTTAATGGCGGATGAATGTCTCCACTCTGTGCAGCTCGAGCTCGAGGCCGTGGGAAAGCAGATTCGCGACCTGGAGGTGAGGCAGGCCCAGCTGAGAGAGCGGAGAGCCGCGCTGGAATCATCCCGGGCTGACGCTCACAAGTCCCGGGGTAAGTATACAGCGATCTGCTAACAGTCCCACCACGTCTACTCCGTGTGTTTCTCTGCACAGGCCCGGTGCACCCAGGACGCGATCTTCCCAGATGTCCTTCACTGCGACGCCGGGACACCACGGACCCTGGGTGCATCCACAGCGGAGGACGCGAGCCGGGTCCCGGGCGACAACTTCTCCCCCTCCTGCCTTCGACATCTCCATCCGGAACCGCTTCGCTCCCCTCCGCGAGACAGGACGCGACGCTGTGATCATCGGAGACTCCATCGTCCGACACGTCCGTGCTACGTTAGCCGAAGGTAAAGTGCACACTCATTGTTTCCCTGGTGCTCGTGTTCTCGATGTTTCTGCGCAGATACCCGCGATCCTGAAGGTCGACGAGAGCCCCAGAGCGGTCGTGCTTCACGCCAGGGTTAACGACACCACGCTGCGGCAGACGGAGACGCTGAAGAGGGACTTCAGCAGCCTGATCGAGACGGTTCGCAGCACGACGCCCGCGGCGACGATCGTCGTGTCAGGACCACTGCCCACGTATCGACGAGGACACGAAAGGTTCAGTAGACTTTTTGCTTTAAATGAATGGTTGTTGTCATGGTGTAAAGAACAGAAACTGCTGTTTGTTAATAACTGGAATCTTTTCTAGGAGCGTCCTAGGCTGTTTCGCGCTGATGGATTACACCCCAGCAGAATTGGAGCGGAGCTGCTCTCTGATAACATCTCCAGGACACTTCGCTCCATGTGACTAGTAAGACAATTCTCTAATAACTATTATGATGAGTTTTGTTCCACCCGCTTAAATGATAAAAGTACTTGCGCTGTAAAAACTATTAAGACTGTGTCTGTTCCCCGAATAGTGAGGTCAAAAATAATGTAGGATCTAGAAAAAATCTTATCGTAATTAAACCAGAAAAATGTAAAGTAAATGAACAAAAAGGACCTCAGAGGACCCCAGATGATCCTAACCTTGAATCAATAAACAGAACTAACAATTATTGCTACATGTGTGACTGCATCATATAATTACTATTAATTAATAATATTGATAGTTCATCATCTAGCTGACTACGTCTTGTATTATTATTATTATTTTTCTTTTTCTAAAATCCTGTCAAACGTGCACAAACTACTAGCTACTACTAAATCTATTGTAGAAAGATAATTATCTGTAAAGTTGCTTTGTAACGATTTGTATTGTAAAAAGCGCTATACAAATAAACTTGAATTGAATTGAATTGAACTGGTGCGTTTGTCTGCTTATATCCAAAATCAAGGAAAGGCTGGAAACATGGATAAATGGTCACCTCATTTCCCCATATGCAAAGTGTTAAATAACTCATTTGGGACTGTTACTACAGAGAAAGGAATCATGATTTATAATGGCCTCAACATTTTATGCTTCCCACAAGTTTTTTAAAGCAGTGCAACAGATTTGAAGAAAGAAGCCTCTTTATTCCAACTTACATTTAGGTAATAGCTGTTAAAAGCAATTACAGATGTCATGAGTCTTAATTAAAGAGCAGTTTGTTTGAATTGCATCATTAGCTCTACTTCGCAGGAACAAAGTGCTTGTTTCAGGACACAGCAAAGCAGGAAAACATGCGGTCCAGCACGTGAGACGAAACCCAGAGATTTATCAGGATTAGGCAAATTTCATATTCAAGAGTTGAAATTTGAATTGCATTCCACAAGATACTGAATTGAAATTGAATTTGGATGACACAAATTAGAAACATACTGAACAGAATTGAGTCAGAGATTAAGTATCATTAGTTAATAGGCAATTCATTCGTTAATTAAGATTAATTTTATCAATTAAACTGTTACTGCAGACAGATTAAAACATTGTGTGTAAACAGACTTGCAAACTAGATTGGTGTTTGCCAATACAAACTCCACCATTACTATGCAATGTGGTGTGTGTCCCAACACTGGCTCAATCAATAGTTTTTTTCTTATTTGACATGTTTCTCAAAACTATCAAACATACAGCCATCATCAACCCAACAAAAACATAACATAATTAATAATTAGTGACATAAATATTTAATATGTTATATATTGACATTTGGATTATCATGGTTAATCAGAGCATTTGTAGACAAATGTCAAATGTAATATTATCTACACTAAAAAAATAAACAAACAAATATATAAAATAATATTACTTTTAGTTGACAGTTACTAACTACACAATACTTTTCACTTGCAAGTAGATCAAGTCACAAACAATTACAAAGAAATGGCAAGTAACACGTTAAATTAAACATTTGAAGTAGAAAGACTGAAACGGCATTTTCTTGAAAAACATATTCTAATAATCTTAGTATTTATTTATTTTTTTTTTCAAAAGACATTAACCAAGAAAATACTGTTTTACTCTTTAGACTTCAAAATTTGACGTTCAGTGCCTTACTTGCCATTTCTTTGTAATTAATTGTGAAGCCTACTAGCAATTTCTGAGTGAATATTATTTCTAAACCAATTATTTTTCAGTGAATCAGTGACAAACTTGAGGTAAATGAGGTAACCAACATGCAAAGCACTTCCGATATCTCATGACATGCTCCTTCTTTCTGTACCACACACACAGATCTTTTTTAACTGAGAAAAGTGCAGCTTGCCAGTTATGTT
The DNA here is from genome assembly GCF_963082965.1 of Carassius carassius. Classification (NCBI taxonomy): domain Eukaryota; kingdom Metazoa; phylum Chordata; class Actinopteri; order Cypriniformes; family Cyprinidae; genus Carassius; species Carassius carassius. The sequence goes on along the minus strand of NC_081775.1, from coordinate 29,127,290 downwards.
TGGCTCAAGTTTGAACCTTAAACGTGCATCTCTAAAATCGCAACAGCAACAAGTGCAGTTCTGCCCTCAATCAAATTCAGAAGCTGAACTGAAAGAGAAGAGAAAAGCATTCACAATTCAACCCTGACATTGATGCACAATGTCCTTTATGTGTCACAAACATCTTCAAAATCCACTCCTCACAATCTCTTAATTACATTGCTTCCAATTACAGGCTTAAAAAGATGCAATCTGTATGAATAAATGAGGTTATTTACTGCTCACACTATTTATGTCACATAAGTACTCCAGTGTTCATCTGAACGACAAGCAGAGATTAGGAACCATCAGAATAAAAGTGTTCCATTTCTCTGGATTCATGCATACAGAAGCATACAGACGGATACAGATTTGTAGGTCAAAGGAGACTCAATGAGTGACCTGATTAAAAAACAACCCACTGACCAATGAAGTGGCATTAGAAGCCCCACCGCAGGACGTCCTGTGATTGTAATGCATATAATCTGTATTTACTATCAAGAGAAACAAATCAATAAGTCAAGCTATTCCCTCACCCACTGAGAAGGACAAAGCTCTGTTTCTGTTCAGCCAGGGTTGTCAGGCCTGCGAAAGAAAACCAGCCCAATTTCTAATCAAACTAGTGCAAAATTAACTAAAGCACTTATTTTCTTCTTTGGGTTTCCCCTCAAGGAACATATTTTTTAAGAGAAGATCGCTTTAAACGTGGACTAAAAAACAGCATTCACAATAATAGTCATTCAATTATGCAGGAAAACGGTGGGCTTGACCTTGGCATTAGTGAGCAGCCACTGAACAAAAAAGTTGGTGTATAGAAAAATTTTCACTCAGAAATTGCTAGTAAATATCACAAAGAAACTGCAAGTAGCACATGGATTTAAACCTGAAAAAGTGAAATTGTATTTTCTTGTTAAACGTACTGTACTCCAATAATCTTTATCTACAATAAAAAAAAATAATAATAATAATAAAATAAATAAATAAATGTGTGTGTGTGTTGTAAAATGCACTCCAAATTGTTTTTTTTCAGTATCCCGAGGGGCCATTGTAAGACTTTATAGCTGTTCCCTGAACACACTGCAAGTGGGAAATATGCATCCATGATGGTGGATAAGTGAAGAGATTTATCGATGATCTATTTTTAATGCATTTTATACTAGAAGTTTTTAATAAAATGCTCAAATCCAATAAAAATGAACATGTGATGAAAATGAAAAAAAAAACAACGTTATTTTGCAGTATGCCATCTTCAGTTGAAATCCATTGCAAGGCATTTTTTACATTTGCCATTTAACAAAGTTTGTCTTCTTTACATGATCAGTAGTTTCATATTGTCCAAAAGAAAAGAAGAAGAAAAAAACTAATAATGTATCAAAGTAACATCTATATGGCATTAAAAAACTGCTTTATTATAATACATGTATGTGGTCATGCATACAGTTGACACAAAGAATGTGTAAAGCAGCATTACAACCTGTGAGTGATTACAATATAAGGATAATATTTGGCAGTTTTGCGTGTCATTCCAAAATTGGCACCATCAGAGGTCTTTGCAAGTGTTGTTACTCCTAAAAAATTAATCCGACATCAATGCAATGATCAAAGACCACACGTAACACCGTCATACTGATGCTGCTCTCACTCCATCTGAAAGATTGCCATCAGCATCCAGGGACACTGGATTATATTTGTAAAAACTATTTCATTTCTAAGCAAATGCCCTAATGTTGTATTGAGGAGATTAGTCCATACTAATCTTAATGGGAACAAACAAAAAGTACTTAAAGAACAGGTCATATGGGTTTAAAAAAAAAAAAAATCTCTTTTGCAGTTTATAACGTATAACATTTATTTAGCTACACCGGCAGTTATAGGGTTAATGCAGGAGAGACGAGTGAGTTATCAGGCTGCTGCTCCTGTGATACAGCTGTTGTGCATTCTGATTAAAAGTTCAGTCGGATTGGTGCACTATATTATTGTTTCATGTAAAGGTGCTTTGTCACTGGTAGTGCTCTCTAACTGGCTCAAGGACAACTCTATGTGCCAATCACAACAGGCTTGGCCAGCTGACCAATCAGAGCAGAGTAAGCTTATGGAAGGGAGGGGTTTGCTCCGAACTTGCTAGGAACGAATCCTTTTGGAATCATTGGCAAATTACTCTAATATTAAATGTATATTCTGAGAAAATTACAATGTTTTCTGACCTTAGATTTAAACCATTTAAAACGGTTGTAGGGGACTCCAACACAATATTAGTACACTTTAAAATACCATATGACCTGCTCTTTAATTATATCATGTAAAGACATGCAAACACAAGGAAACGTGTTTTGATTTTTTTAAATGACCTGTATGACTTTCTATTAGATGGAAAAAGTGTATTAAAAGTTGTAAGATGTTATGATGGTTTCCATACTCTCCATAAGGTGCCTAAGGCTGTCATTTGTTTTTAAAGGTGAAGCATGTCATTTCTGTCCACAAACAGAAGTGCAAGAATAATGACTGTTTGAAAAAAAAAAAAATCTTACAAACTCCCCATGGTCCTCTATAGTTCGGCCAAATCTGCCTTTTTATCATGAATAGATAAATTACACAGCAATGTGATTAAACCTGGCACAAACTGAGAATCAGAATCAATGCCAACATTTCTCTCTGTCACTGAAAAGAGCAAAGATTCATTTACTAACAGTGTCAGTGATAGGGATGGGACGGTATGAAAATTTAATATCACGATTATAGTGACTAAAATTATCACGATTATCAATATTATCACGGTTTTGTTGAAACGAGATGAAAGTGTTCAAAAATAGTTGATGCTCACACTGAAAACATTTCAGCAAGTTTTATATTTAATAATCAACAAACAACTAATAAAACAAGCAACTCTATGCACTTAATTTAAAGAAAGATTAAATTCTGTGGCATTTCCTTCCTTACAATGAAAAGTGTAGAAGCATAGAAAAGCATAGAAAAGTCACTGACTTTCGCCATTCCTTCTCGAAAAAAAACAAAAAAAAACATTGTGCGCTGCGCTTGCGTCAGACTGTTGCTGGCTGGACATGATTTAATAGTGAGTTATTAAAACCGCGATAATCAAACACGGTTTTAATGATAATTCATTTTTAAACGATATTACTAACCTTCAGCACATTTTATCACGGTTATCAATAAAACCGGTTATCGTCCCATCCCTAGTCAGTGATTAAGACATTTCATCAGCATATTCACTATGATAGCTACTACAAACTCTTTAGTTTTACCTCTACTGTGATCAAATGTGATTTTCATGCGCATCTCATCAGTAAAGATGCTCCTGTGATTATAAGTATATCTCCAGCACGTGCGTTCAGATCAGGGTTGCCAGGTTTTCACAACAAATCCTGCCCAGTTGCTTCATAAAACTAGTCTAAAACTAGCCCAATCGCGTTTCCAGGAGGTTCCCCGATAAAAATTGCTTCCTGGGGTTAACATATACATTTTTTGGAAGTGTTGCCTTGGTAAAATTTGCCTTTTAGGGGCTAAATATCACGTTATTTGTATTGGGGTTGCTTCAAACCGCGGAGATGAAAAGACTTGGCAACACTGGTTCAGGTGGAGCGGCAGTTACAGAGCCGAAGTCAACCGACAACTAACACAAAATCGTTTTCAAAATCGACGAAGAATCGCCTGGAATTTTAACATCGATTTTGTGTAGATTGTCAGTGAATTACGGCTCGGTGTAGTAAATGTCAACCAGTGTTGCCAAGTCTGTGGTTGTTTTTCATGTCCGCGGGTCGAAGCGACCCAAATACAAATAACGTGATATTTAGCACCTAAAATGCGAATTTTACCAAGGCAACCCTGCTAAAAAACTTATATTGTAACCCCGGGAAGCAATTTTTGAGAAGCAACTGGGCAGGATTTGTTGAGAAAACCTGGCAACCCTGATCTGAATGCACGTGCTGGAGATATACTTCTAATTACAGGAGCATCTTTACTGATGAGATGTGCATGAAAATCGCATTCGATTTTTTGCACAGCCCTAACTGTGACCAGAATCAATATTTAAACATATTAACCTTACAATGTTAACATCAACATTTATTTTAGAGTAAATTTAGGTCTAAAAACGCTGAAAACCACTATTTTCTGTTTCAAACTTTCACATAGCATCTTAAGGGCTATAATCAAATTTTCAAATTCAATCCAGATTTTGATTTTCAAATATTCATCATAAAAACTGATAGTTTTTTCCCCAAATGCCATAAATCCATTGAATCAATATAAAAGTTATTTTTTATGTTGAAACTGTTGAAAATACACAACAAACAGGGTTTCTGCAGGATTTTTAAACTCAAATTTAAGACTTTTTAAGACCTTTTTTAAGACCTGAACACATCAAATTGATACCATATGAGCGGTGTAGGGCAATGTCTATAGTACCATATAAAGTACCATAAAATTACTTTAAAAAAAGCATAATTTACAGTTCAGATACAAGTTTTCACAAAAACTAAGTTTTATAAAATGATAAACTTTACATTTCGGCCTATAAATGAATATATTAATTAAAAAAATGATTATCAATAAATTATTATATAAATTAAATAACATAAATTAGTGGTGTGTGATATTGATTAAAAATAAATAAATAAATAAATAAATTAAAAATTAATAAAAAAAGGTTATCTCCAAAATATTCTGGGATTTAATCGATAATGATAATTAGATGATATTTTCCTGAGTGTGTTATTGTGCTGATATCTTAAGGACTACAGTGGACAGCTGAATCATGATTTTTTTATATTCTTCATATTCTGTGTGTTCAGTTCACAGCAGTAATAGAAATGAATAATTTTCATCAAGTTTTATGGGCATCTTTCAAGTCAGATTCTTGCATTTGGGTTGTTACCAAGCAAATTATATCATCATCAACAGAATTTATCTTTGCAATGCTGAGGAAACACAGAAGCTGAATTAGAAATGTAATTTACATGCATTTACACACTGTTTAATGCAGCTAAGAGGGATATGGAATACCTTAACCTGCAGTTACAAATGCATGAATAATGTTTTGATATTTTATACATAAAATATTGAAAACTGAAGGGAAATGTATGAAATTATAAAAAAAAATTAAGGATACCTTAAAAGTTAAATTAAAACCGCCAGTAGGCAGGCAGTAAGACACTGTTAATAAGTAAGTAATTACGATTGAACTGAATCATTTAAATGGTTGATTCATTCGGGAACAAAACAGCGTCCTGTTACTCAGAGATGCAAAACAGCACTGTGGCTGTGTGGGAAAAACAGGAGATATGGTGTCTAAAACAAAATCTCTTAATATTATCTACTTGATTATTTAACTGTTGTATAAAATCAATATCACATTTGTAATCATGCTTGCTTTTGGAGGGAAAAACAGCACTTTTCATGTGATATTGACTATATGAAATTATATAAATATAAATTTTCTACCTCCTATCTTAAATTAGAACGTGCACTAGTCTAACTTAATAAACTTCATCACCTAATGTATGTGTGCACTCTGTAGGTGTGTTTTGTGTGATACTGTTACAATGTGATACAAATGTGATACTATTTGGTGCAAAAAGAAATGAAATTGTTGGAAAAAAAAATTATAACTGCTGAATGTGAGCAACTGTATTAATGTTCTTCAGTCAAGGGCAGTGAGTTATTTTTCTCTTTGTGTTTTATTTTATTAACATTAAAGCAGTGCTTTAAGTGGCCCAAAAGAGGTGCCGGTACTCTATTATAGCCTATATATATATATATATATATATATATATATATATATATATATATATATATATATATATATAAGGGGGGTTTCTGCGTCTTGGGTGATGGGATGGGGTGCTTATGATATTAGACTTCGTAGCATATAATAAAAGATAATGAATTTCAAACCTTAACTAAACACATTTTTATTCAAAGATCAACCGTCTGTCCAGGGGCGATTCTAGGATTTTTTCAACTGGGGGGCACAAGAGGGGCCACGATTAATACAGAGGGGCCAATCTTGTGTTGTTTGAAATGTATATCCAAATCATTTCAAGAGTTCAGTAACCTATAAAATTAGTAATAAACAGTGATACCCTATTATATTTTAATAGCAGTTATTCACTGCTCTAAATCAAAACAATCAAATACAATTTGTATTAACTTTTCACTTTACAAAAGTGAAATAAAAACTGTAATAAATAAAAGAATCCAATGTATGAATAGTGTACAACTCACAAATAGTAATAATAATAGAATTTATTTATAATAGCCTTATATAATAGCCTACATATATATATATATGCATGTGTCTCACCCATAGACTGTAAAAAAAAGTCTCAAGTGTGGAGCGTTAGATAAACATCATACGATTTGTTTCGTCACCTCACTTAGTGAAAAAAGTCAGCTCAATGAGTCAATGAGCTTAAACATATTTTTTTGTACACAGTGCCGCGAACTGTCAATCACTCCTGTACGCGTGCATCAATGTCCTCCTCGCAGCTGCAGCAACTTGCGCTCTCTTCCTCAAGCTTTAAAACAAAAAGGGGACAAAAAGGTTGTATTGTCTTTCTGCATATAGATTAATTAGATAAATGTATATCTAAATTCGTGCCTAGCTGCCTATGGTATATTTTTAGAACTTAGAAAAAAGATGCTGCAGCCAATGAGCAGCCGGCGGGGGCTGGTTGCAGGATGACTCAACCTCCGCAGACAGTTTTTAATGTTTATCAGACAATAACTACTTAAGATTTTGCTTTAGTATAATTTTCGGGACAATAAGGGCCAGATTTGGGATTCGAGACAACAGTTTAGATTTCGGGACTGTCCCAAATTTCTCGGGACGTCTGGTCACCCTACCTGAAAGAGCTACTGCATTACTTCATTAGCTTGCGTCTGACCTGCAGCGATATCATTCAGGCTCGGTGGGATGTCAGCCAGGGAGTTATCTGATTCTGACCGTATTCTTTTAGTGCTCACAGTCTGAAACCAGAAGAGCTTATTAAGTATTGTTCACGGAGCGAAAATTTAACCGAGTCAAATGTGGGCGTTTTTCATTTTCTTTCCGGCCACATTAAGTTGTTACTGATAGCGGCAAAAGCGACGCATGCGCTTTTCACTTGTAAATCTCAAGGGTGTATGGGTAATGTAGCCTCTGCTCTCGGTGGGACGAATTAGGAAGCTTGCATTGTGAAGGGCGCTCTCTGAAAAGCGGCAGCACAGGCAAAAGATTAAAACCTCTATTAAAATAGATGTCCAAATGAGCGTACCGGTACGTTAAAAGCACGTTCTGGGCGCACGGAGAGGTGGCGGTACGCTCAAGAGATATATTTGGAAGTGGCGGTACTGAGTACTGGTGCGTACCGGTCCACTTAAAGCACCGCATTAAAGGAATAGTTCACCCAAAAATTACAATTAGTATGAGGTATATGTTGTGTTCTGTTAGTAAATGTTTCATTACATTACTTGTGTTGCCTCCTTCGTTCACTATTACACTACTGCAAATACTGCATCTGACACTGGTGTCACTTAGTTTTGTAACGAGAGCCCACAGTTTTCACTCTTGTCATGATGACTGCACACACACACATACACAGCACATGCGCATTGATATTACACTCACGTTGTCAAATGTCGGCCACATATTTCAGTGAAGGGAAATGACAAGCAGCAGCTTCTAATTCCTCATTAACATTGAAGTATACGGAGATAAAACAAAGCAAGTATCGATAACAGTATTGTTTGTCCTGAGGCTTGTCGTAATCCGTTATCGACCCAATTGCGTACTGGTCCAAAAAAATAAGGGTTCTCGGTACCCATCCGCACATACAGTACGACAGCCTCTGAATTTGGTCAATATTAATCTTATTAATAGCTTGTGATTCTTCCCCACTGCCGAAACCACCACAGGTTCATCAATGCCATCAAAATTATAAATTTTTTAGGGATGCACAATAAATCGCACACGAATGCCATGCACATCTCATCAGTAAATCCAGTTCTGTGATTAGTAGTAAATCTCCATCACATGCTTTCAGATGGGGCGGCATTTAATACACAGAGCCGTAGATCACTGACAAGCTACGCAATATCACATTCTTAATCGAAAGCGATTCAGCTGCGATTATAAATGTGGTATTGCATAGCTTGTAAGTTATGGTTTACAATGCTTGGAATGGTGTGCTGTGATTGGTTGAGTGGATGAATTGCATTCTGCAGAGAAGGGAGACTGGCGGTTGTTGCAGTTTGGAATGATAGTGAGAAAACACAACAGAACAACTTGGTGGAATTAAACTTGGCATAAAATTTAAAATGTACTTTTCAATACTGACCAGACACAATACTGATTTTGGCAGGAACTAAATGTAAAAAAAAACGTTTTGGAAACAAACTCTTCATATATATATATATATATATATATATATATATACACACACACACACACACACACACACACACACACACACACACACACACACAAACAGTGTTGAGGAAAGTTACTTTTAAAAGTAATGCATTACAATATTGTGTTACTACCTAAAAAGTAACTAATTAATTTACTTGGTTACTTTTTATGGAAAGTAATTTGTAACATTACTTTTGATTTACTTTTTAAATCTGGGCAGGGCTTACCTTTTTGTTTTTAATATAAATTCTTCTTTTTACTTATGTAAAAGCTCTTTCACACAAAAAGTGAAATGAATATGCCTCAGGCTGAAGGGAATGTAAATTCACGTCTGTATTGTTATTTCAATAACAAAAATCAAACATAGATGTGTAATATTTGCTTATTAGTATGGTTGAATTGGATCATTAAAGGTCAGTAGAAAAGACAGTGGTTGATAAAATGTGGTTAAATACATAAATTATATTTGTATTAGTTAACTTTTAATTATTTCAGGTTTAAATATTATTTTGAGTTTGCATTTGGCTGGTTTTCTTCATTTTAAGGAGTTCTGAACTTGTTTTTGTGCAAGTGAGAGGAGTAAATACATGCTGACATTCTGTCTGAAACTACGGTAACATGTTCACACAGCACACACAATGGTCTGCACTTACTCCTGATATCTCTCAACATGGCAACTCGAGAGCTGTCATTCAATACATGGGAAATAAAGTAACTGGAGTTACTTATTTGAGAAAGGAACTCTGATATTTCCTTCTAAATGAAAAAGTTATGTGTTACTTTACTAGTGACTTTAAAAAGTAATTGGATTACATAACTCACGTTATTTGTAATGTGTTACCCCCAATTATATGTATATATGTGTATATATATATATATATATATATATATACTGTATATATATACATACATACATGTTTTAAGGCGATGTCTCAGAAATGATTTGTTTTAGGTCGGTTATTTGACCTCAGCTCTGACAGGCCAGTCATATTTTATTCTGCAGAGGGAATGAAAGCTTCTCAAATGTTAATAAAACTCTGTGAGTACAAACAGAGTTCATCTGGGGCCCAAATCATTCGCCCTCAGTTCACATTACTACCGCCCTTTTTTCCACATTTTGCATTTCAGAACATTCAGCCTTGATTGGTGGACGTCTTGATTCCAGGCACGAGCTCATGATGGTTTCTGGATGCAGTCCAGTCCCGCTGAGTCCTAAAATTAAATGCTAGTGACATGTTTGATTGACAATGGATTTGCATAACTCAAGCATGTCCTTGAAACACAAGCTCACAGCAAATGGAAATTCATGCTTTTCTGAAGAACATGTAAGTGTTGCAAAACTAGCTGTCACAATTCTAGGATATTCACTGTGTTTTCATTGATAAACTATTATAGTATGTATTAAGATGTTGAAAGTGTTTATTTGTATGTTTGAATCTAATGTTTTAGTAATTTTTGCATGTCTCCACATTCATTCATTCATTCAAATAGATCTACAGAGTTTTGTGTTATTAATTTTTGTCTTCAGTTTTAGTGAATCAGATTGAATGTTGACAAACATTTATCAAACATTTCCTTGTGTAATCTACACTACTGTTCTTCTGCTGTTCTCCAAAGCAAAGCAGCATTTCTCAGAGTTTACAGTAGATCATTCATATATTTATTCATCTCGATCTGTCTCCTTATTTGTGTGTGTTATGGAAATAAATTGAACTTACCTGCGTCTGCAGAAGGACAGAGAAGTGAAGGTGCTGTGAGTGGGAGTTATTTGTTCGGGCAAATGCTGTTAGTCGGCCCACACAGCCTGATTCATGCCACTCTTTTCCATTCTGACGGCTGGAGGAATGCAGCACAGAGGGCATGATTGCAGAGTGTTTGTTATGTCCTTGAATGAAGGGGAATCTTCTGTCTGGAGACCAAACAAACGACGAGAAACCCATCCAGCAAACCCAAAGCAAAACTTGACATCGCAAGCACTATAAAAAGACAGTTAACATGTTTTCTATGTGAAACATGAGACTCAGAGCAAGAAATGTCATTGAGCAGGACAATATATTGATTATTCAAGACTGTATGATATCATGAACGACTTTCCTTTTCTGCTGACATCATCAAGCCTACCAACTCATCCCGTCCAACCTGTCATTTAATCAATTCCTGAAGGACAGACCAGGATAACCGAATATCCTATTTTACATGTTAATTGGGTTACAGTTGTAAGGGAAACAGATCAATTTAGCTCAAAGGGAATCATTTAAGATTTCTAAGGGAATTTGAACAGAATCACTGTTTCACGGCTGATCATTGAGACGCCCTGCGATTCACTGAACGAGCCGTTTAACATCAAATCTGCGCTGGATATTAATATCCAAAGTATAGTGAAAACACTATCAATTAGCACAGTAACAAGATCGGCAGTTTAAGGCATTAACTTGTAAGCACAAAACACAAGATACTTCTCTTTTCAATATGAATAAGGTTTTATTAGATAAATCTAAGACATATAAACTAATCTAACACATGTACGCACGCACTCACACATTCACACAAGTTGCAGGAAGATCGAAAGTTAGGGAAAGATGAGTTTAAGAGCATGGAAATGTGGAATCCCAAGTTTACAGCAATATGTGAAATTGCATAGTTATGAACAACCATCAATCACTTAATTAACCCTCGCATTGAGTTCCTCAATGAGGTTAAAATTATATTAGATACACCAGTACAAATGTCTGAAGGTACATTGCCTGTGTTCCCGTTGTTGTCATTGAAAGGGGTTTTTCCCGATGTTGCTGATTGGCTGGAAGTTCAGTAGTTGTTGAAGTGACGTCTTGGGAAGCCCGTGGTTGGGCGTTGGCTGAAGATGCAGTGTTGTGTGGGCTGGTTGAAGTTGAACGGGCAGTCGAGGTCAGACACGGCATAACAAAACTTAACTTAGAACACAAAACTCTCAAACGGAAAAGAAAAGAAGTAAAGTTTGTGGCTAAGTAGCAGCAGGCGTGCACGCCGAAGCACGCTGGAACCACGCTCAAAGAACAGTGATGACTAACAGCATGGCTAAAAGCTAAGCTAGGAAGCAAAGCTACGAGCTAAAAGCTAAAAGCAGGCATGACTAATAGCAGAAGTAAGGCTAAAACTAAAAGCAAACATGACTAACAGCAAAAGCTAAGAAGCATAGCTAAAATTAAAAAGTGAAAGTGACAAAAGTGACGTGACATTCAGCCAAGTATGGTGACCCATACTCAGAATTTGTGCTCTGCATTTAACCCATCCGAAGTGCACACACACAGAGCAGTGAACACACACACACACACACTGTGAACACACACCCAGAGCAGTGGGCAGCCATTTATGCTGCGGCGCCCGGGGAGCAGTTGGGGGTTCGATGCCTTGCTCAAGGGCACCTAAGTCATGGTATTGAAGGTGGAGAGAGAACTGTACATGCACTCCCCCCACCCACAATTCCTGCCGGCCCGGGACTCGAACTCACAACCTTTCGATTGGGAGTCCGACTCTCTAACCATTAGGCCACGACTTCCCCAAAATGAATTGACAATGAATTGACAAAATTCTGTAAAAAGCAGAATTTTATGGTGTCCTGAGTATTTAAACTGGCCTGTTGGCCACACCTCAAATGTTGTCTTGGCCAATCAGATATTGTCTTGGCTCAGGGGTATCATAAATCATATGTTATCTTATCAAGCATGTGGTCCGAATTTTCCCGCTCTTGCAGGGTCTAATTTTGGACATGATCCCTATAACAGGAATATGATACATTTGACAAATAACTGATGGTCATGACTGTTTCAAGCTAACAGATTCGAACACGTACACACTAAACACGAATATGTATCTTTAAGCTATCCAATAGTTATTAAAAGACATACACAATAAGTGATTATAAACATGATAGTCAAATGTGTGGGTTACACATAAATGAATATGGAGTGAAGCGATGGACTGAACTCAAAGTCCTTTTGAGTTCATTTTGGTCCATATATATGTAGAAAAGACAGTTTCTGTGTCATTATCTGACAAAGATTTCTGTGGAGACCAGAGGTTCAAAGCCCCCCCCCCCCCTTAGGAATTTCAGTTTGGTTCTGCTAGGTGGGGGAAGTGTTTAAGGATATGGTGTATAACTCTCATGGGTTTACATGTGATGTCCAGCGTTGCATTTCAATTATGAACAACAAATTTGACAAATCTCTTCTCCGAATTGAAATTGTCAATAATTGTTCTAATGGTGTTAATGTTGAAAGCTGTTCTGTGAAAAAGTTGGTTGGTTGGTTATCTTGCTTGGGACTTGTGGCACAGAATGTTTTATGACCTCCGGTTGCCTTACTGAGGAATTTGGCTCGTGTTTCAACCACAGCCCTGATCGACTCTTTAATTTGTCTGGTTTGAGTCAGATCGGCTACACAGTACATTAAGAAAGAAAAATGGTTTGATCACTTTCAAGTTTGAATTGGTAAGATCTATCCATTTCCACAAATCATCTTAAACTGTTAATTACAATGAATTGATTAAGTTTCACTCAACATTATGTTAATCTAAACCCCCACTTTGGTAAAAAAAAAAAATCTATCAATCAATCAATAAAATAAAATAATATTATCACCATATTCATATTTATTGATTTGTTTTTAAAGACAGAATTTGCAAAAAATTGGTGATCAAATAAAATTTAGTTTAGGTGAAACATAGATAGATAGATAGATAGATAGATAGATAGATAGATAGATAGATAGATAGATAGATAGATAGATAGATAGATAGATAGATAGATAGATAGATAGAAAGATAGATAGATAGGATAGGAGTGTCTGCTGATTTGTAAATGTAAATATGAGAAAAAAAAACATTTGTGGTTAAAATATCATCAAAAGACTTTCCTATTTAACATTTTGTATATATTTTAGGTATATTAATATAAGTTTTATTTATCTGATGCGGTCATTAGTTTATGACTTACACTAGAAAAAGAATAAACAAGAAAAATCCCACCCACGACTCGAGTGAAGCCTAGCTCGATCCAGGGAAAAAAACTCCCTCTTTCCAGATGAGAGGCACATCTGACTCACAAGCAGACATATTTTCAGTCAAGCGATCGCTCATTTTTTGTGGGGCTGTGATGTCAGCAGTGGATTTTTATTTATTTCATTGTTTATTTTCAGCGCCTGCAGAAGTGGGTGGAGGAATTGGCTGTAAAAGCTCACACACGTATCCTGATTCTCACTACCAGCTTCAGACATTATTGCCTCTGCTCGCTGCCACAGGCGTGTAAGCGCCAAGACATGGAGAACACTTGTCAGGTCGGGAAGTGTTATCTTTTTTTTCAACATGCCAGAGCGCGTCTCAGGCCGTCAGACGTGGTCCTGGCACATGCATCCGGCACACGAACCTCAATGCAGGCCTGACTCTGCCTCCAAATTGCCACCTATGAAAGTTTAATGGTTGTCTATGACTGAATAGTGAATAATTGAACAAGGGAAAAACCTGATTCTTTCCTGGATAACGAAGCCAGCAGTAAACCTTAGTGTGAAGGAAGGGGAAATGGGTGTGTGTGTGTTTCTAAAGCAGGTGATTATTCACAGTTTCATATTTAATATATGCAGAATTAAAGATATATTTAGAAAATTAATAAATTAAACATTAACGTAAACACTTTTATAAAACAATATAATATTAGTAAGGGATAATGTACATCCTGCCGGTTCTTATCTCAGAATAAACCACAATAATAAACATAAGTAAATAATTAGACACGAAATATTAATTTGAGTTGAAATATTTACTAAAGATTTTAAGCAAAGATCATATTCCATGAAAATATTTTATAAATTTCCTACTGAAAATGTATCACAACTTAATTTTTGATTAGTCATATGCATTGCTAAGGATTCATTTGGACAAATTCAAAGGCGATTTTCTCAGTATTTTGACTTTTTTTTTGCACCCTAAGATTCCAGATTTTCAAATAGTTGTATCTTGGCCAAATATTGTCCGATCCTAATAAACCATACATCAATGGAAAGCGCATGTATTCAGCTTTTGAATGATGTAAAAATCTTAATTTAAAAAAAATGTACATTTAAGACTGGTTTTGTGGTCACATATTATATTATATTGTATTATATTGTATTGTAATAATCCTTCTACTGTATATGAATAATTCAGTTTTCTCATGAGAAAAGTTTTCCATGACTTCAAACCTAAATCTCTCCTCTAGACTCATAAGATATTGACAAACTGTACTTCTGTCGAGACTCGTCAATATACCAAAGTCTGCAAAAGTCAGAGACCTCAATATAAATTAATTTCTCTTGAAAGATCAAGGGATCTGAGCTGCTATTGACACTCATTTTAGAAACTCTTTTCTATGACAACTATTGTTATTTCTCCCAAGCATGTTTAGGAGAAACATCTGAGAATGACACTTTAATGAAACAGCTCCTCGTGTCTCCTGAGCTCTGGAAAAGGTAAATCCCTGAGCAATAAAACCTTCCTGTGGGTCAGACAGGAAACAATGCAGCCACCGGCTTTATAAGACCTTCACGTCAAGCCTGTATTTAGGTTTAATTACAGCTTCCTGTCTTTCTGTCCCATGGGGTGTGACTAGCAACCTAAGGGTTTGGTGATAAACTCCAGACAGTTTGCCTTATACTGTATACAAACAATACATTCAAACCATCATCGTCAGCTTTGACATTTCATTAGGAAGGAAATCCTGCCAATATGATGCATTTTCCTTTGATTAATTGTTTCAGCAGGTCTGTGTTCACTTCTATTTTGATGACCTAAGAAAACAGTGACACAGCTTTATAATATTCATGAGATTCCAGGCCTCGTTATAGTGACAAGATTTGCATTTTAACTTTGATTTGCATTTTTTGCCTTTTGTTGCATTAATAACTTCTACAGCTGTTTTCTGAGGAGACGTACGGCAGCTGAACACTTAACTATCATTATAGGAATGTGCCGTGAGTCAAAATACATTTATGGTCATTTTAATTGTCTCTTACAGTTATTGCTTCCCGTATTTTATCCTGAGATAAAAAGCCCCTGATAATCTGACATGTGCCTCCTCAAGAGTTTTTAAGAAAAGATTTTTAATAATGTGTCAAACTCAGCTAGGATTTGTCAAGACACAAAAGTCAAAGATAATCTTAATATTATGAGCTTCAAACATTCTCATTAAATTAGATCAATAAGATCAAATCTAATACTGGCTTGCTGAGACCAAAAAACAAACAAACAAACCATACCTGTACAAACCGCTGAATTGTGTAATATCCTAACATGTCCTAAATCATATAATGAATGAATTATTTATGTATTTATTTGTAAATCATCAATAAGAGCTTCTAAGTTCCTTCTAAGATTATACCCAATATTGGCTTGCAGAGACAAACATTTTCCACCTGGATAATGAAACTGGGTAAAACTAAACTTAAATTTTAAGAGGACATCAGATACAAAAATCACATTTACATGGTATTTGAGCATGTGCTGGCAGTGTGTGTACACAAACCACTCTATAATGATAAAAATAAAAAAATAAAAATAATAATTAAGGTCAGTGCGAAAGACACTAAAAATGCTCTGTCGATTTTGGTCACACAAATAAGTGTTATACATCATTTAAAACTGTTAAGTTTCTTTTATTTTTTTACACTCACAACAACTTTGCGCTCTCTGTCTTCTCTTTCTCCATGAACTGCTTTTAGAAACGCATCACTAAAATGAATTGAAACTTAACATGTAAATGCCCACATAACCTCCGTAAACAAAGTGTATGGATAGTCCAGTTCATCATGGCTACTGTTCATTTCTGGAAGAAGATGCGCGGAGAGGAATAAACCTGAATTTACAAAAGTTTACAGTCTCATGCGAACTGCTCATCACCCCAATGAAGAAATATAATATAATATAATATAATATAATATAATATAATATAATATAATATAATATAATATAATATAATATAATATAATATAATATAATATAATATAATATAATATAATATAATATAATAATACCAGCTGCATGTTAAACCCCCTGGCAACAACCCAACAAAATTCTAGGATCATGGCAGTGACTTTGACATTGAAAAGCAGTATTCACATATCCTGGTCTTTTATTCAGGTTTATCCATATGGATATTGTGTCATCGCTGCCTGTCAGGCCAAGTGTCATCACAGCTTTGATCTAATTTCTGTTGCCCTGATCGTCCGTCTTTGATTTTTCAGCGTGTTCCCTTCTGTTCTCACCTGTAACTTCCTTCACCTTTTTGCTTTCTTTTTTTTTCTTATAGAAGAGATAATAACCATCAGTGAAAGATGCCCTTTTGACCAGCCATATGAGGGCAGAGGCAAAAAGAAGAGTTCTGCACTTTGGGCCATATTTCAAGATATGACATTTATGTTGACATTTTTGTTTTATGAAGGATTAATAAGTGAGTCTGCTATCCACTGTTCTCCTCTCACAGAAAGGTTGAAAGATTTTCTTTTCTGCAAAATAATTCTCACCACAGTGTAACAGCACACTGCCTCTCTCCTCTCATGATATCACCATCTGATGGCCATCACACTTACAGTATGAACCAAGAGATGCTTTCAATTGCATCAGGCTGCAGATATCTAAAGATTAAAAACACTCTGTAAAACAACACGAGATGCTGAAACCGTAAACAAGTTCAAATATCATGAATCGTTTTGCAATAAATTGTTGTTCTTGTTGATTCACTGTTGCAGAAACTTTTAGTAATGTCACAGACTTGTTCTGTACACTACTCTGAGATCGGGTCATGGTTTTGTGGATCATGCAAAGCATATACAAAATAGAAATCTTTAAACTGGGATTAAAATCTTTGTACATTTGGATGTAAAATTAAGTAGAAGAATTTTAGATCCTGCACTTTTTCAGTCATTTAACAAACTGATATATGATTTATGATTTATTGACTTTTCAAGCATCATTACAGGTACCCAAGGACGTTTGTCATTAGGAGACACTGAATTATTTTTGTGTTAAAATAAAAATGTCAATACCAATTTACTTCATATTAAAATAGGGGGATAAATAAATAAAATATAATAAAATACATTGTAAGAATACAAAAAGTTTTAAAACCCGTAGTCATTAAAAAATCCTCACATATATGGAATAGTTGATCTGCCGTATTTTTCTGATCGGCAACTGGGGATTGTTAGTTTTTCTGAGTTCTTCATCTGGTGTCCAGTCAACTTTTCTCTGAGTGGTGGTAACCAGTCTCTAAAACTAGACTTGTATAGCTTCCTAGCAAAATCAAGACACAGTTGGACTCGTCTCTCTGCTAGTGTGCACAATCCAAGAAGGGAGAGGGCATAGGAATATCATTCATACCTTTGTCCCAGTATGATTTTACAAACCTGTTTCTGCACACTTTCCAAACATTAAATCTGATCAGTAGTCAATGAACTGTGCCAAACTGGAACTGCATACTCTAACACAGGGTGCACATACCATGTATAGATGATGACCAATTCTTGTTGTCGAACACCACATTTCTTTAACCAGCGGAGAGCAAAAAGCTTTCAGATGCCAAGATTATTCAATGTCTGCTGGAGAGTACAGGGCTGATGAGAAGTCCACCTCTGGGCCATGTTCAAGCTGTCCATATATATCCAGTGGGCAATTTGATCCTGGAGAGCATTGTTAATCAGTGCTAGGAAGATTATGGGCCCCAATATGGTTTCCTGAGCAAAACCACATGAGGGTTACTCCCAGTCATATAGATATGCTTGATAATGTACTCTTTGATGATGATTAGACATAAAATTACAAATCCATGGAATAAGGGCTAAGTCTCACTTCAAGATCCAGAATGGTCAGCATCGAAAGCCTTGGTAAAATCAGTTGTAACTACTGTGCATACTGAATCTGGTTCTTCGCTGGGCTTATACACAAAATCCATCAGGCTAACCAGATTGTGTGTTGTGGAATGGTTCTGTCGACTACCAAATTGCATGGGGTCTAGGTTTGGTGTGAAATTATTCACGATCTATTGCTCAACAAATTTCTTATAAATTTCTCCACAGTTGAGATGATAATGAAATCGACCTCAGTTCCTCAATATCCGGGGGCGGTGGGGATTTTGGTATGGGTACAAAAGTAGCCTCTCTCCATTGTGTGAGAACAATGCCTTCTGCAAGGAAGCTATTAATAATGTCACAGATGGGATTGCTGATTTAACATGCAAACTCCTTCAGTATTCTTGGAGGGATTATGTCTGGGCCGGGAGATTTGTGACAGTTTATAGAGAACAATCTTCTATACATTTCCCATTCTGAAATAGTAGGCAAAGATAATAAGGGAGGTAAGATGGGAGGTAAGAAGGTACATCTGCAAACTTAAGGGGCAGGAGAGACTGGGACACCTTGACTGACTTTGTGTTGATCACATTAGCAGTTGTCACAAAATCTTGGGGTTTAATTCCTGGAACTTCATTTCGATCCACCTCTTTTGCAGATCCGCATATTGATTTAATTTTGCTGAGCCAAGCCCTAGGACTTCCTGAATGTATTCACTTCTAGTGTTATTCTGGACAACCAGGCAAAGTTTGTTCAACTCCTGTAGCAAATTAACGTGTTTTTGTAAGAAAAATATCCATATTTCAAACATAAACACTTTTCTCTTACTTCTGGTATCTGTCATTTGCAGAAGCTGTTCCATCACGTTTGAAATATGGATATTTTTCTTACAAAAAACACATGGATGTACTACAGGATGCCTTTATTCAGGCCCCGGATCTGTGAGAGTCACGCTTTATTATGGATGAGTGTGCTTTATTTGAGGACTTGCTGACTACAATGACAGAGCTTGGAATATCCAGGACAATTTTTTATATAACTCCGATTGGATTTGTCTGAAAGAAGAAAGTCATATACACCTAGGATGCTTCGAGGGTGAGTAAAACACAGGCTAATTTTCTTTTTTGGGTGAATAAACCCTTTAAGCTTTGGTTCTCAAGTACTTTTCTAAATTTAAATGAAAATAAAACTGAAATAATTATATTTGGGCATAAGAAAAATGATGTGTTAGGTGTCGAATGGCTCTCTGGCCCCATATGAAAGTCAGTGTGCTAGAAATCTGTGCGTTCTGTTTGATCATAACTTTTCTGACATAAAAATGACAAACAGATCAGTGCTATTGTAAAGTCATCCTTTTTTCATCTCTGTAAAATTTCTAAAGTAAAACCCTTCTTATCACTGAGTGACTTTCAAACGGCGATCAATGCTTTTGTTTTGTTTTTGTTGTGTTTTAAATTCTTGTTTTATTCTTCTTATTTCTAAGTTTTATATTCTATTCTGTACACCACTTTGGTCAACTTCGGTTGTTTTTAAATGTGCTTTACAAATAAATATTGTACTGTATTGTGTGTGTGTGTGTGTGTGTGTGTCTATATATATATATATGTTTTTCAATAGAAGTCAATGGAGCTTGTTGCTATGGTGCTCTATATGGTTGCTAGGGCGTGGCTTGATAGCTTCATAATGATCCTGAGAAACTGATTGGTTGCCTGATTCAAATGAGCCCACCCCCTTGTCTCTATGACACTGTGATCCTGAGTTATGTTCAATACAAAATCCCTGTGTAATTTCCAATAGTAGGAAAAACACACTGTTTCATGGGCGATTCCTCACCATAGTATGTCTATGGGGCAACTTTGGGGGTCTCTAGCACCCCAGGGGTACAACTTTTACCCCACTGCGAGGTATGTTCTCGCACAGCCTGAAAGCCTCTCCAAATGTGGTGATTCACATGTTTCTATATATATATAGACACACACACACACACACACACACACACACACACACACAGTCAAACCAATAGTTATTCAGACAAGAGATGTAATTTGTGAATAGTTTTTCCTAGGGTGCAGAAGACTATAGTTAATTTATTTAAATGAGGATAGCAAAATAACATAAACTGTGACATATTATACCCAAAAATGATTCATACAGTGGACTACCAGAAAAACTGCTAAATATTTGGGACTAAAAACCATTCAGACACTTTGACCTGACCATGTTTTGCTTAAGTGGTTTTTCTTTAGTTTATATTTTTACGCCACAGACTGAATTGGTAATTGGTTGACCTAAATTGGTATTATTTAATTGTGTACTTAAATTTAACAGCTGACAGCTATTCAATTCAAACAAGCTAATTTGTGAGACAGTCTAACAGAAGAATGGCATTATCAAGATTAATTTGTTCTGACACAGTTTAACTCTGAGTTTGTCATATTTTATTTTCATTTCTAAACTCTAGTGAATAAACTAATAATTTGAGAAATGTTGAAGGTGTCTTAATACATTTTGATTTGACTATATATAGATGCAAAATATTTTATAATTACATTTTCATTTATCATTATTATTATTATTATTACTAATAAACATAATTATTAAATATGATCGTCATCAGCATTTGGTGAGTAACACATTATTTACAACGCGCTACTATAGTTTGATTACTTTTTTTTAACTGAGTAATTTAACGCGTTATAATTTTCTAAATAGTAAATAGAGTATGGTTACAAGACAATGTCTCTATATGTTACTATATATATATGTATATATAAAAAACTGATGTGTTACTATTTGTTACCATGTATGCAGCAGCCTATATGGTTGCTCTAGTGAAAATTAACAGTGTTCTGTGAATGTTGATGCTTTAATAAATACTTATCTGATATGCTGGGATTCCATGTAAATTTCATGCATGTATCCACAGATAAAAAGTAACTAGTAATGTAACTAATTACTTTTGAAATAACCATAACAGATTACATTGAAAAGGAGTAATCACTAATCAGTAATTTAATTAAATTTTCAGAGTAACTTGCCGAACACTTGCAACAGTGCATTCATGTATGCTGTGCAGACAGAGCAAGAATGGCAGACAAACCTTCCTTCCTGATATTGTAGTACTTTTACTGAATGTGCTATGAAGTTTTCTCACTGGTGAGTAACACGTGATGTATTGTAGCGAAGTTGTCTCTGGTCTGGTCTGTGTGTGCATGTATATGCGTTCAGGGGGCGTGGCTTTGGATGGTGACTGGGTTGGACATTCGCTTTCAGTGCTATCAGGCTAAAGTTAGCATTTTCCGAGATCTCCTATTGCACCTTTAATATAATTGTAAAATTGTGCATATATTAAAACTGAAACACCTTGAATCAAAACAGTCTTTTTTCCTCCAATTTGTCCCTCACAGACGACACACGTCACTGAGAAAACTTGCTTGTTTGAGATGTAAATTACATTTTACACAATGTGACCTTTATCAAGACTCAATGATATCTATTAAAGCCCTCTCCTGCTTGCCAGTGACGGACCTGCCAATGAGGTCAGACTATTGTTACCCGGCTCACACACCTCTGCATTGTTTTACAAGGTTTTGTTTATCCATTGGGATTCATCCCAACTCAAACTATAAAACAAAGAGGGCTGCGGGACTGCATTCCCATTCAGATGATTTAACTCTGGTCACCAAAGAATGATTCCAATGTTTCAAACTGTCACATGCGCATGAGACGCTTCCTGAAAAAAAAAAGAAAAAAGAAAAAAAAAAACCTGATGCTGCATGTTAATAAGACTGGAGACCCCGAATATCTCCATGCTAGATGAAGTGTAAAGAATGAAAGCTCCACTCAATTACCGGCGGCGAGGTGCGACTCTTGCGTGCACTTTTAATTTACTGCACCACTTTCTTCCCATTCGGCCCTGTCCTCAAAGGGACGCTGATGAGAGTCAATTGGCTTTGTTTGGGAATAAATCCAGAGGAAGCAGTTTGAACACTCCACCCATGTCGCAGATAAATGTTTGTCATTGGCATCTCCCGCCCGTCTCAAAGAATTCCGATAAGGCTGTGAAGACGCATGATAATTGTGCACTGATGTAACAAATGTGACATTTAGCAAACAAACACTGCATAAACAGATCAGCCGACTGATAGTGGGTAACGGATAGCGCTGGAAGGTTACAGTCCGCTGAATAATCCCCGTATCAAGTGCAGGGGTCAGCGCACGTACACTGCGGTGTATTTGTCGGTGATGAGATGGCGAGATTCGTGTCGGTTTAAACACGACAGCTTATCTGCTCAAACGAAGGATTTGGACGAATGGATCAGCTGGTGAAAGGGTAAATGTTGTTTTATTTAAAGGACAGAATTTAAGCCTTCAGGATATGAGGATCTTCTTAATGACACACATGTCAGAGAGAGAAGGCGGGAAGCTTGACATGGACTTCTAGTTAAGCAGCTGTCTCATGTGCTTTTGGACACAAATGAAATAACAATTGCTTCATTCTGTACTAGATTTCCTGGAAGAAATGGTAATTGTCTTTGTTCTGGAATATGCTCTGGTGTTTTTAAATAGCTAATGTCTGACTAACTGCTATACCTCACTCTAAAAAGAAAAAAAAGTAAAAGAACCATCAGCCTGAAGAATCTATTAACATTAAAATGGTTCATGTCATAGTTTCTTTCCCCCCCCCCCCCCCCCCCCCCCCCACTTTTTTTTCTTTTTTTCAAATCTGCAACTGTCCAGGCAAAGCCAACTCATAATTGATTTTCTGGAGCTCAGCAATCCAACTATACAGACTTTTAACACATTCTCAACACAAATTAAGTAACTGGTTTTCCTGGATGTAATGGTAACACTTTGCTCTGGAATATGGAATGATAAAAAAAAAAAAAAATACTAATTTTGGGCTTACAGCTTAAACAGCTTTTTTTAATTTAATTTTTGTTATTATTATTGTATTTTTCTACATAAAAATAATAATAGTAATAATACTAATATTAATAATTTTAATATACTCATATTAATTAAACGAATTAATAAACTATTATTAAAGGATATTTATAATTCTGTTAAGGTCCTTTATAGCACGTTCAAAGCATGATTCTTTATGGAACTTTATGGAAAAATACCTATTTAGCACCAAAAAGGGTACTGCTATTGTAAAATGTCAATCATGTCAAGTCACCATTATTAATATAGCGTTTTTTGCAATACAGATTGTGTTAAAGCAGCCTTAAAGTATTAAACAAGCTGAAGGACTCCAGTTTGGTACTATTTAGAACCAATTTTCTTAAGAATGCATGAACAAAAGCAATGAAGACGCTTTCAAACGGTACAAATTCCAGCTAGTGGATTTGTTGTGGATGTCAAAGGCTGAGCTTCCAGTCAAACTCGGCAGTATTTTGATACAAATCCATCTGTCACTTGGTAGAACTAGTCAGCATGACATTGTGCCCTCATCCTTGACAACCATGAACAAAACTAAGAAATGTAAGAGAAAATATATAACTCAAACTGAATTAACAAAGCCTGATGTACTATACAAAATCAGTTATCAGAAATCAGAAAAATATAGCTATAAACATTGCATATGTGTTTTATGTTGAGCATCATATTTAAAACAGGCTTTTAATATTATTAAATATTGAGAATATAAAGCTATACTCAAGGAAGAAAAAACTATTTTTCATTCAGAGGCTCAAACTGAGTCAGTGATATCTTTATAGGAGTATAGCAGACTACTTACATAAAATGCATGTAAATATCAGTCACTCTATATATTTCCAAATAATGTCTTAGAAAGATAATATTTAAATGTTTAATTTTATGATCAAAGGTCTGTAGTTTCAAAACATTTAATGCAATCTAATGCAATGACGATGAACACATAAACATTCCTTAAAGCCTGATGATCATATTTGATACTCAGATTTTAACATGATTTTTCTAATTGATAATGAAGTGAACATAATTCAGTTCAGTAAGTGTGCATCTTGCAATATTTATTAAAAATATAGATGTTTTTCATATGTTTACATATAAAAAATAATTAAAGATTTCAAAGTAATAAAATACATCAACCACAACTTGAAGGTGAACATTTTTACAAATATACTAAAGGGCTTTTACATGCTAAAAGTCTAAACGATCAATCAGATGATGGAAGGCATGTAGTAAAGATTATAAGTTTCATGTTGATAATCTGCATATCAAATGATATAATAGGCTTAGGTTTAAACATGAGATCACAAGAAGCATGCATAAACATGCTGACCACAATGTGTTTTATACTGTAAAATATTTGCTGAAATTCAAATTGAGTTAATATTTTACATTTTATATTTTTCTGAAAGCTACATACAAAACACTAAAAAAACACCTATTAATTAGCTTAAGCAATGTTGTGGCATTACAAAGGATCTATTGGTTCAGCACCTGCATGAGGAATCAGCACCATGGACAGCAGCCCTGCTCATATTCAGCCATACCTTGTCTCATGCTGATATACGGCAACTCTTTGCACTTAAAAGGAAATCTGAGGTCAGCTCTTTTAATTCCTCTAAAATCTTAATCATAAGAACATCTCAGTTAACCCTAAATCAGTAGAAAAGGCCAAAGGAAGGTTAATAAGAGACCGAAGAGACTGCATGCATCAATGAAATATGGCAATCAAACTTCCTTCATAAAATCTAGTCTATTTATAGTTCTAACAAATTATCATCTTACAAACATTGTACTCCATTAAAATAAACAGATCACTCTTTTTTTACCCTGTTCATTAGTGCAATTAAGCGTATTTTATACTTTGTGTAAGCATGCTGAAGTGAGTAGATAAGTTTGGCCGACTCCAAAATGTCCTGAAGTTGGATCTTGTACATAAGGTCTAGAAGTTTGGAAAATGTAAATGTTTTTTATGCTTGAGAGAATTTAAATTCGGGGCCTTTAAGTGTCCCTGACATCTATATGCATGCGATCAGCGGACCAGACAAAATTTACGAGAGGTTGGGCAGGCACCGATTCGTTGACCTCGCTCGCTTAGCCAGAATAATGCAAACTTCTATGTTTCTGCTTTATTCTGTATGCAAACCATTATTTATTTCCTTTGGCAAGTTATTTCCTTGAGAGTGACAATATATCAAGGTTGGGTCTGATTCCTGAGCTGCCACATTTCTCCATTTCATTCTTCTTCAAAGCAAATTAATGCATGGCTCCCTTTTCTTTTGCTCTTTCCAGCAGCTTTTTTGCTTTTATTTAGTTTTTTGTATGGTGAAAAAAAAAGATTTTAGAAAAATGGCAGCATCATTTTATTTCTTACAGAGATTGGCAGGTGCCTTTATTATAAATGGATGAAATTCAACAAATTGGACATGAAGCTGTGTTGAGATCCCCATAACTACATGATTGAACAATACAGATCCTTAAAAAAAGAAGATAATACAAAATAAAAGTTTATTTAAAATGAAAATCTAAAAGGATACTGAATTATGTTTAATAATTTGAGAGTAACAGGGATGCAAACTTTGGAAAAATGATATTAGAGGCATGGGTATTAATATTCAATGCAATTGTTTTGATAGAGGTAAGTGAGATACTTTTCTAGCTTCAAAATTATTTGTTCAGAGACATTCTTCTTCAAAATTAAAAAGTATCATCTGTGTACAAAGTGACCCATATTTTATTGTTGTCCTTTAAAAATGTGCATAATTTACTCCAAGAGCCATATTGAGATCTCAGTATATCTGGAATTGAACCATATAAGGCCTTAAAACTAAAGATACCAAAACAAAAGTTTGTCAAGAACCATTAATACTTCTGGAGTTACAACCATGCCAGATTGGGGAGGGTGGGGGGGTGGGGGGGTTCCCATTTCTGAATTGGCAAATAAGGCAACAAAGATTGCTGAAGTCAACAGATTTTATCAAGAGACCTACCAATCTTTGTGTAAAAATAACATAACGATGCTGCCATCTTTCTGAAGTTATTTTTAACCCCCTTTGAATTTGTCTCCAAATCTCAGGTGAAAATTGTCATTTTGACCATTCTCTACAAAATGACCCTTACTGTATTTATTTAGTAATCAGCCATGTAATAAGTGAAATAACAATCAGCCAGTTGGCCATCACTGAAAAACATACCCCTACAGAGTGATAAAAGTGATCACCGTTTCAAGTTTGTTTTGCGATAATGTCTCACTATAAATTATGCCTTACATAACTGGTACTTATAGAAAAATAAAATAAAATACAAAGCATATCAACACAGCAGCAGCACACATATGATAATCAGACCACACACACAAGTTGATATTTGCTAGAACTACTTCTGACTCTTGCTTAATTTCACACAGAAAGCGTTGAGAGCCATTAGGCAGCAGAATGAGTTTCGTTCTCATGCTGTGTGGTAGATTGACCCTCTCTTCAGTTTGTTTGATCACAGCATATACTGAGACTTTTTGGCACTGAAGTTCACATAATAGAAGTATAAATTAAATATAAGGATGGTCCAGGACCTTTAACTACACCTTTTAGAAGAAAACCAAGAAGTTCACAGAGTAACAGCCCTACGGAAGTGTTTTTAACAACAATTTAGATGAAAGTATATATCATGCCAGGGTGATTTAATGCATATTCGTAGGTATAGGTTTTTTTTTTTTTTTTTGCATGTTATTTGGCACCATATAGCTAAATGAGCATTAAACAGATATACACTGTACTTTTTCCAAATACTATTTCAAACTTTCTACTTCAAAAATTCCTGTTTATCTCAGTGTTACTTGCCATTTTTATATTATTTGTGGAAGTTACTAGCAGTTTCTGATTGATTTGTTTATTTCTTTTACATGACAGCAATAAAAATTATAATAGGCACCATAAATGATTAATTATAACAATATGAATTAGAACATTTGTTTTAAACATCTCGAAAACGAGATGTTTCATCTCAAGGGGTTAATCCTCGCAATAAAGATATGTTAATAAATAAATAAATATACATCCAATATACTAAATAATACCTTTAAAAATACCTTGTTGTCTTATTTTTTTAAATACTACCAAATTTAGCATTTTAACAGTAATGCTGATTATAAACAAAAGATTAAAACATGAGAGGTGAATATCTGAAACACACACACACACACGTTTGTTTTTGTGAAAAGTGGGGACATCCCATAGGCATAATGGTTTTTATACTGTACAAACTGTATATTCTATGGCCCTACACCAACCCTACACCTAACCCTAACCCTCACAAGAAACTTTGTGCATTTTTACTTTCTCAAAAAAACTCATTCTGTATGATTTATAAGCATTTTGAAAAATGGGGACATGGGTTATGTCCTCATAAGTCACCCTCTCCTTGTAATACCTGTGTCATACCCATGTCATTATACAGAGTTGTGTCCTGATATAACACAAAAACAAGAGCACACACACACACACACACACACACACACACACACACAAATCACAAAAATAACACATTTAAAGCTTATGAAATGTAAACTTTAGACTTTTATTTTAGAAGTTGTCGCAAAAATGTGCCTTTTACCAATGGATATCTGACTATGTATGCAATTATTTGATTGAGTTAACAAAAATGCATGCTTTTACCTACAAATACAACAAATACATCATTGTAAAACTGTCAAGATATGGTATAAAATGGTCCATTGGGTTTAGTATTGGAGAGCTTACATCAAACTACCTTGTTTAACCTTTGCAGTGGCCTTGTAACATGAGGTCTAGTGAGCGTTGCAGGCCTTGCATCACCTCTCTCTAATAATGTGAAGATGGTCTTCAGGAGATCAATGCTTCCCTTGAACTGCATGAAAAGCTTTAATGGTTTTTCAGTGCAAGATAAATTAATCGATAGTGCTGGAGTCAAATGGAGGCCATGTATTCATTCATCTGATCACAGGTGATGAAAAGGTCTTGTGCCCATATAATCACACCTCTAGAGATCTTCTCAAAGGACCCCATTAACTTCTGCATGCTCTTTAACATTTTCATAAGCTACTCAAAAAGTTGCTGACGCAGCTATGCCATTTAAGGAAACGGTGGCTTTCCCCATAGCAAAGTTAAACATGCCATCAATTCCCAATTGTTGCATTTGCAAAGCAGACAAAATGTTTGACTTGGCACAAAAGTGGGCGGTCTGAAAAATGATCATGTTTACATATGACTACAATATGCAATAAGTCAATGTAGCTACAGAATATTTTCTCCCATGCAAGTTTAAATAATTTAAGACAACTGCAGCCATCCATTGCCATCCAGTAAACTATTCACAAAAGAAAGAGGTAAAGTTTTGTGTAAAAAAAAAAAGGTAGTCATTAAAAGAACAACTAAACAGTATTCACAGGTAAAATTAACTTATTTAAGAATTAATTTTTATTATTTATATATTTTTTTTTTTTTTTACATTTTTTTAATACTAATCCTAACCATGAGTTTTAATCATAATTTATTATGATTTATTATTCTTGATGCCACACACATACGTAAATATTTATTATTTAGGTATATTTTTGCCTGTTTTTTTACTAAGCAAAATAATAATAATAATAAATTAAGAAAGAAAAGTAATCATGTTCATTTATACACTGCTAACTACAAAATTATAGTACTTTAACTACACACGTATACAAAAACTGTAGATCTGTTAATTAGTCTAGTGATACTTTCATTCCTATGGAAAATGTGCATTTTCAAACCACAACATAATCAGACAGCGAATCTCATATCAAAACACCCAAATCAAAGGCTTATTATTTGGCAGCTGATATTTTGAGAAAATAATCACACAACAACAGCTGATCATGTTCTTAAATAATTATAAAAACAAAATAAGTGTGAAAATATTCAAAGATGAGATTCCCGAAGCAATGAGGATTTTGCAGCAAGCATGAAGACAAAATCACCCCTAAATAAACGCTAATTCAATATCATACAATATTTATGCAAATGAGTGCATGTGTGAGACCTGCTGAAAGATTATGAGGGCTTGAATCATACAAACGAAGGCTTTTGTTGAATGAGAGATAGTTCTTCCCATAATCACTGAACTGTCTAATTGCATTAGCCCTTTAAATGCTGAAATCTAAACAAGAGCGCTGAACGCCTCGTTTGGCAGATAGAACTAGTACAGCACCCATGTTCAAATGAGGGCAGTGAGTCAGCGAACGACAGACCAACCCACATCATTAGAGTCAAGCTGCTTCCACAACAACAGATCTGCCACGAGAGAGAGAGAGAGAGAGAGAGAGAGAGAGAGAGAGAGAGAGAGAGAGAGAGAGAGAGAGAGAGAGAGAGAGAGAGAGAGAGAGAGAGAGAGAGAGAGAGAGAGAAACCCTTTGGAGATCATGGGCAGTTTGGGCACATTTTTCTCACAAACTAATGCAAACCTGCCTGCCTGCCAGAACTGTGTCCTCCAAACAGGAATGCTACCATTACATCTTTTATACTGAGAAAGACCAGAGTTAGAGTCAACATTGAATTGAATACTTATTAAAAAAATACAGCAGTATCTGAAAATAAACTGGTGTAGAACAGACCTATTAGAGGTAACTAAAGCAGAAATTAGCTAAAAAACGTAAAAAATAAATAAATAACATAATAATAACAAACTACAAATGACCTAACCATGCTAAATGCTCAAAATATCAGTGCAATTGTTATAGTATCTCAATGGGGGCATCTGGAAAAAAAGATAGAGACTAAAATTAAAGTATAATATTAAAATATGATATCTCATAATAACAATTTTATCTTACATAATGTGACTTTATAAGTTTATTTCTCATAACTGTGACAGTATATCTCATAATCACAACTTTATCTTCCATAATGTGACTTTATAACTTACAATATGACTTTAAATCTCACAATTGCAGCATTGTTTCTCATAAATGTGAATTTATATGAAAGATTTTGCCATTATATCTCACAAATGTGACCATCTCACACAATGTGACTTCAATGACTTTATAGCTCACAGCTGTAACCATTTTATAACTAAACTACATTCTTTCATATTCTGGTTGCACTTTATCCAATGCCAAGCTCTATAGAATGCTGGAATGTTAGAGATTTACATGCTTGGGTGGAGCTTCAGAAATAAAACTTTAATAGAGTTCTCACTAAGTGTCTCAGTGGCAGTAAAATGCATCTGTCTTGCGGGCTCATAAGGCCTTTTTGTTAACCCACTTACATTAGACAATCTTTTTTTATCCCAACATTTTAGCGAGTTTGTACTTTCGCTTTCCCCGGGAGCACAATGAATCACACCACTTGATGACTTACTGGCCCGGGCTATACATCGGAATCAATTTTCATGGAAGTGCCGAAGAGATTAGTAATGATGTTCGGTGGAAGTTTATCTTGAAGATTCAATCCATCAGTCATAGATCTGGAATATCCTGAAGACTTTCAGGATTTAACAAGATCTGTGCATTATGGCAGATTCTTTTACATTTTAAGCGTTTCAGCTTGAGCAGCTCACACTGCATCTTACAACACACAATTTATATATGCAGTTATCATGAATAACAGAGCAATACCCACATTATGTGACAGTGTCAAATGTACAGACAAAACCACAGTATACTGAGTATATAGTGCAGTGTAGTAGACTCTCAGCATAAAATCTGGACAACTTTGGGATTTATTCTGACCAAGAATCACCTGCTTACACTAGAAATGCATTATGACTAAAGAAATCATTCTAGTTCATAGTTGGTATCACATAGTATCACATTTGATGCAATAAAACACTGTGCACCACAAATTAACTTCACCAAACATCTTCCTATTTAGGCAGTGTAGTCTGAATCATAAACAAATGATTCTTATGACCCGATTCTTTTCAGTGAACTAAAAACACTCAGCATGATCAGTGTAGTCTCAAATGAACAACTTTTATGAGCCAGTTCTTCCTTTTCTTATTCTTTTACTTGTAGCTAAGGGATAATATTTGTTAAAAGCAAAAGTCTAAGGAGAATGTACATTTGTATTTTTTTTACACTAAAGTATACCAACAATGCACTACATAAAGAACAGTAATCAATAGATACTTTCATATTTGAATTAAATTTTTACATTTACATTTATTTTTACATCAAAATGAATAAATAAACCCTAAGTGGGAAAAAATGATTGAGTTCTTAAAAATAATTAAAGATTTATCATAAAATAACTGTTTTTTTAAGGTAATAATGAAAAGGAAAGATTCTCTCTTAATTATTTTATTATTATCATTATTATTATTATTATCATGATCCCCCCAAAATTGGTGTTACAGTTTCCCCAACTGCAATGATGTAATCCTGTTGGCAACCACAGAGATTTTTAACCAGAGAAACTGTTTAACCAACATCCTAGATATAGCAATAATAATAATAACAACACAACAATATGCAATAATACGTTTAAAAGCTAGTAAAATCTGTGTGCAACATAATTATTATTCATTTGAAAATTAAATATACGAATAACTAAATAAATATTCAAATAAATAAATAAATATGGCCATTTTGTGGCCTTGTTTACGATGAATTTGAAACTTTTCTATAAAGAAGCAGTGGAGACGAAGGACTGGAGTTTCCCCAGACCCCAGCATCTGCAGAACTAATGCGCAGCGGTGGGTGGCCAGCAGCTCCATGCTAACATGTGCTGACTCTGAGCAGCTGATTAACATGCTCATGCAGCGGGGAGTGAGATTCGAGCCTCAGGCGTTGAGCTCCCGTCAGCGGGGGATCCACAGAAGAGGGTCTGTAGATTAAGAACACCCCACCTCCTCACTTTGAGCCTAATATTGACTGATCTGAACAATACTAGCTCAGGTTTCTGGTTTGAGCTCCTTGAGCTGTTGCTCAAAACGGCCATGGGAGATTTGCTGATCTATTATACACGCGCAATCATGATCAGTAAGGAGAGCAGAAATGAGCGTTGAAATATTTCAAGCATTTCATAAGGACATTGGACAGAAATAAACGAATGGCAAAATATGTTGCTAATTATTTCTGACTTTATTATTCTAATTAGCACATAAGCTTGTAAATGCATTCTTGAACACAATATCAACTATTTAATGATTTATTGTATCAGTTTTATATATGCATGATGTTAAAGTACAACCATTGCATCTTCATCGAGCCACATTTAAAATCAGGAGGTACCTGTGTCACCTAAAAAGTCACGGATTACAATTTATTTCAGATTTTGATTCAAAATCCAGGATTAAAATTCTCAGAGGGCACGTAAACCCATCCAAAACATGAAAATCTGATCCTTTCTATGGCTTACTCACCATATGATTTATTTCTAAGAATTAATGCCAAAAATCCACAGGGAAATTAAATTTTAGGGTAGAATGACACATACACACACACATTAAAATATATTATTGTTAATTGTTAAAATATTTTGTAATGGGGGGAAAAACAACAACACATTGCAATTATTATTATTATTATTATTATTATTATTATTATATGTAAAAAAAAAATATTTAAATTGTTTTTCCCCCTATTCGATCATCCAGAAAACAAAAACTTGTTAGGCTGCTCACATAGAAAAGTATAAGCAAACATAATTATATTTTAATTATATTTTAATTTTAATAGGTTTAATTTTAAATGTGTAAAATGTAGTTGTAAATATAATTATATATAAAAATCTAATCTGAGCCTATAGTGGAATGTTTATATACCATTTCACTGATACAGCTCTTCATTATAAGGAGGGCCAATATCTTACTGTGAGACGAATTTAAGTAAATTAAAATTTTCATTACTAGGTCAATTCATAATGTCTGTGTAATTTATTGTGCTGTAAATAATGCATTTGTTTGCATTTATGTGTGTGTGTAGAAAATTAAACAGTAAATGTCTGTAGCTTTACAATAATAAAATAAAGTATATTTATGAGGCCTTGGACAATGACCAAATGAAACCTGGAATATAATCATATTTGCTTCCAGTACACCATTATAAATTGAAAAAGAAGAAGTAATCCATTTCTTTCATTCATCCTTATTTTTCAGACAGCAGGAGTTGAATATAAACGCTTTGTGGAATATGAATACAATAATCGGGCATGACTTTGTCAGCACACAATGTTTATTCAGATGCTCAACAGAGATGAAACATGTCAAGGATGTGTCAACCGACTTGACAAAGTGCCTATTATTGAGTGTAAAATTTCAGTTTTCTCTCTCTTTCTATGTAAAGCTTTTAGCTCTGATTGAAGCCTAAAAGCATGTGCTGTGGCAGAATGTTTTCAGCTTTCGGGCTTTGATGAGTCGTACAGACATTTTATACCACAGTAAAATCATTTTCTTACACTGAGCAGGTGCATTTGGGGTCAAAGTAAAATGACAACACATGCTGAATTTAAGAGAGCTATTGAAAACAGAAATTGACCATGATGTTTCTACACTAATGGCATTTTAAGATTGAGCTCCTTTTGCAGAATTTCTCGAAGTAAGTCCCCCACCTCTGATACATACATATATAACATACATACATACAACAAAACAAAAATAGCATAAATAAAAAAATATATATTAAAAAATTATAACATCCAGAAATTGTATATATATATATATATATATATATATATATATATATATATATATATATATATATATATATATATATATATAGAGAGAGAGAGAGAGATATAGAGAGAGAGAGAGAGAGAGAGAGAGAGAGATACATTTTAACTTAATGAAGACAAACATTGT
Source organism: Carassius carassius (assembly GCF_963082965.1). NCBI lineage: Eukaryota > Metazoa > Chordata > Actinopteri > Cypriniformes > Cyprinidae > Carassius > Carassius carassius. The sequence continues at coordinate 29,093,276 of NC_081775.1, read as the reverse complement.
CTTTTGTATTACAGGGAAAAAGATTAATAATTTTACAACACAAAAATCATTCACACCAGCATGACACAACACATAATCTCAGGGCATTTGCTCATTACTAAAACTCAGTGTTAACACGAGACTGCATTCTCTGATGATGTCAGCCATGTCAAAGAGACGCGACACATGAAGACAAACTGAAGAGGGAAACAAGCGTAAAGTATCACAAAGACCCAGTGTGGTCTGGGCCATGAGATAAATTAGACCGCTTTTGCCATCATAGTAGCCAGTTCAGAATACAAAGGCGACTAACTTAAAGGTGAATTCTGTAATTTTTCCTCTCAATAAAACACTTTTCAAGTGATAGAAGTAGCCTAAAAAAGCCCATGCAAAAACATTAATTGTGATGTTTTTATCAGCTGTTTGGACTCTGTATTTACCATCACAGCGACGCGTTACACATGGACAAACACCAGTCAGATTTTCTAGCCTCAACAGCTGCATTAAACAACATGCCATTACAGCAACATCAGGGTACGCAGCAGAGATTATGCAGATGTGCACATTATCATGCAATTTTAATACAGCAGTGACGTGGCATGACCCTCCACCTTCAGAGGCACACAGAGCACTGACTCCCACACACAGACACCTACAGGGAGCAAGGGTATTAATAAAGGGGCATGAATATGTCTGAGAGTCATAAATCCAATAGACTGGGAGCTCTTGAGACCTGCGGAGCCTGTAAATCTAATGATGGATGCACAGAGAGAGTTTTCACTCCCTTCAGCCCCTGAGTCAGCAGCTGCTCAGCCTCACAAGGCAAATGTGAATAAGAGCGGGACATACATCAAAACTAAGGTCACCCTGTGTGACTGAAGCACTCCTTGTCATCTCAAGCGAGACGGCCTTAGACTCGGGAAAGAGCCAGTGGGTTCTTGAGAAGTGGATGGCACTGGCAAATAAGCCTGTGAAAGACACCCCAGGGATTTTAGGACCAAATTTCATGTGTGTGGAGAAAAGGGAGAGAGTAACAATGTTCAAAACCTCACCACACTTAGCCAATCAGTTAGACTCATCCTCTCTTTCCAAAACCCCAACTTGCAGATTTACTAATAACAACAGAAGCTGAAAATAGTGTTTAACTACAATGATCTGCGTAAACTATCACACACTTTCTTCCCATATGTAGGAACACACAAGATGATTGACAGGAGAAACATTTAAATGTCCTTAATGGCAAAACTAAACCAAAATGGCTTAACTAGCCATCTTGTAATTAGTCAATTCACCAAGTACTAATTATCATATGCAGTAAAAGACAAAGATATCCAGCACGGTGACTGATTTCTCTCCTGTATGATCTCACAAACATTTGAACTCATGATCTGGGGGCAGTTGTGGACTATTGGTTAGAGATTCAGACTTGTAACCCGAAGGTTGCAGGTTCTAGTCTCAGGTCTGGCAGGGATTATAGGTGGGGGGAGTGAATGTACAGTGTTCTCTTCCACCCTCAATACCACGACCCTTGAGACCCTTGAGCAAGGCAACGAACCCCCAACTTCTCCCAGGGTGCTGTGCCAATATGTCTGCCCACTGCTCTGGGTGTGTGTTCACTGCTGTGTATCTGCACTTGGATGGGTTAAAATGCAGAGCACAAATTCAGAGTATGGGTCACCATCCTTTGTCACACATCACTTCACTTTCGCATGAGTCTCTTTAGACTTTGAACTGTCAGCTACTTGAATTATGAGCTCCTAGAACCTTTGATTGAAGTTGTGAGTGACACCTTTCCACAAATTAAACATAGAATTAAAAACAGTAAAGAGTTTTAAATTAAATGCAAACAATAAGTGCAACTATAATTAAAGTAGATACTCCCTCAGTTTTCAAAATGCAAATGGAAACCAACTTTAGTTAATCATGATACAGAGCTAAGAGATACTGACGACCTGCTTACAAGCCAAAGATAGGTTTGATAGTGGAAGACATTTGCATCAGTGAGCTGCTCTCAAAGTGTGGAGAATTGACCCTTTTCAGGGAGTTTGATTGACAGGCGATCTGACCAATCATGAAGCCCAAATCTGCCATTTTTGTCCGACAAACAAACCAGACAGAAGAGTATATTAATGTTGGTGAACTTGAACTTGAAAAGCGTTGTATTGACAACTTTCCGCGGTTGAAACAAGATGCCTTCTGATGTTCATTCATGTTTATTTTGCAGTTTAATTAATTAAGAGGAAGAGATTACGAGACTGTACAGCGATCTGTCACACAAGTTCATGAGTTCACACTTACATATGATAAACAGTTATATGTTATGCGTATTTAGCATGCTGGTACAGCGGGGGAAGGCTCCGAACTCGGAATTTTGGCCCAACCCAGAGTAAATTATCATTAAAATCTGTGACACCATTAACCAGAAATTACCTCTTAACAGCTGTGTCTCCCAGTGTTGTGTTTGTAAACATGAAGGGGTGTACATGGTCAGTGTTTTTGTTGATGTTTTCATTTGTGTCTCAAACATTCACATTCATGCAGCGCTTTTGGCCCAGAGAGATCAAATTAGACAACTTCAAACTACACAGTGATTGGCCCAGAGTAAACGTCTTATGTCAGCGCATTCTGAACTGGTACTGTATGTGACTATGTGCTCGTACTGGTAATCTTTATTGTGCCTTCACACATAGCATCATTCTAGCAATTCACTGCTAATGTTACAACTTCTTATACCGGTAAATTTTATAAGTTTAAATAAATTTTTGAAAAGGTCCCGTTCACACATGAACTCTTTACTGCAATTTACTGGTAATTTTCTAGTAAAGTCTTTATGTTTGAAAGGGGCTAGTGTTTCTTTGCTCCGCAATGTATTTTTCACCTTGAGAAACTGATGTGTGGTGTGAGAACAGGTCCCCATTCCTATATTTTGCCTGGACCCCCAAATACACTAAATTCTTCCCTGAATTTAAGTTGAAGTATAAAATTACTAAACAATAATAATAGGAAATAATAATGAATGAATAAAAATGACAAAATTACTAAAACGTGAAAAAAAAATGTAAATGACAAATGTAAAAAAATAAAATAAAAATAACATGTTAATTCAGAATAAGTGAATTACTAAAATGACAAGTTTATTAAAGCTATAGAAATATAGAAAACAAATAACAAATGAAAAATGACAAAAGCACATGAGAATTTCTAAAACTTAAACTACTAAAATAAATAAAAAATATATACACAGGATTCACAAGCAGTGTCCTTCATGTAGAAATCAATGCATTCTGATGAATGAAAAAAAACAACTGTTGATTACAAATATATATTGTTTATATTTTATTCAAAAATATAATATAACAAAAAGATCAATCCAATTAAAAATGTACAGTCGTGGCCAAAAGTTTTGAGAATTACATAAATATTGGACATTGGAAAAGTTGCTGCTTAAGTTTTTATAATAGCAATTTGCATATACTCCAGAATGTTATGAAGAGTGATCAGATGAATTGCATAGTCCTTCTTTGCCATGAAAATTAACTTAATCCCAAAAAAACCTTTCCACTGCATTTCATTGCTTTCATTAAAGGACCTGCTGAGATCATTTCAGTAATCGTCTTGTTAACTCAGGTGAGAATGTTGACGAGCACAAGGCTGGAGATCATTATGTCAGGCTGATTGGGTTAGAATGGCAGACTTGACATGTTAAAAGGAGGGTGATGCTTGAAATCATTGTTCTTCCATTGTTAACCATGGTGACCTGGAAAGAAACGTGTGCAGCCATCATTGCGTTGCATAAAAATGGCTTCACAGGCAAGGATATTGTGGCTACTAAGATTGCACCTAAATCAACAATTTATAGGATCATCAAGAACTTCAAGGAAAGGTTCAATTCTTGTAAAGAAGGCTTCAGGGCGTCCAAGAAAGTCCAGCAAGCGCCAGGATGGTCTCCTAAAGAGGATTCAGCTGCGGGATTGGAGTGCCACCAGTGCAGAGCTTGCTCAGGAATGGCAGCAGTTAGGTGTGAGCACATCTGCACGCACAGTGAGGCCAAGACTTTTGGAAGATGGCCTGGTGTCAAGAAGGGCAGCAAAGAAGCCACTTCTCTCAAAAAAAAAAAAACATCAGGGACAGATTGATCTTCTGCAGAAAGTATAGTGAATGGACTGCTGAGGACTGAGCCAAATGGTACCAAAACACCCTCCAACAGCAACTTCTTCCAACAATCCAACAACAGTTTGGTGAAGAACAATGCATTTTCCAGCACGATGGAGCACCGTGCCATAAGGCAAAAGTGATAACTAAGTGGCTCGGGGACCAGAATGTTGAAATTTTGGGTCCATGGCCTGGAAACTCCCCAGATCTTAATCCCATTGAGAACTTGTGGTCAATCCTCAAGAGGCGGGTGGACAAACAAAAACCCACTAATTCTGACAAACTCCAAGAAGTGATTATGAAAGAATGGGTTGCTATCAGTCAGGATTTGGCCCAGAAGTTGATTGAGAGCATGCACAGTCGAATTGCAGAGGTCCTGAAAAAGAAGGGCCAACACTGCAAATACTGACTCTTTGCATAAATGTCATGTAATTGTCGATAAAAGCCTTTGAAACGTATGAAGTGCTTGTAATTATATTTCAGTACATCACAGAAAAAACTGAAACAAAGATCTAAAAGCAGTTTAGCAGCAAACTTTTTGAAAACTAATATTTATGTACTTCTCAAAACTTTTGGCCACGACTGTATTTTAGATGCTTATTTATGCTTATTAAAGTGTTAGTTTAGCAACATGCATACCACCAAACTCTCTTGGAACATGAGTCAGAGTCTCTTGTGCAAAGCACTATTTGTGTAGCATACAGGATGCTACCTTAGAAGACAGCTGCCTAGACAACAATGCAGCTGACTATAGTTAAGAACAACACTACAGAGTCAGTGGCAGGGTGTCAATGAAAGTGTATGGAAGTGAATGAGTCAGAGGGCTGACATTAATGATGTAATTAACACAGATAACCACAAGCTTTGCTCTGTAGAACCACATGTTATTTGTTGAAACCCGGACTTCTGCTCGGAAGCTAAAAATATCCTTGTCAGCAGGGTAGAAGGGCCATACAAGATGTCAGAACAATGAAGCCACGCTCATGCTCGCCTTCTGCGGTCCCACATGTCAACCCATGCCTGCTTCACAGATGGGATGTGTGACATCAGTGACTGAGTGAATCAGACAATGAGAGTCATGAGTCAGGCAGAACTCGTCAGACGCTGCACAGATGCACGGCAAAGCTCTCCTGAAATATCACCAAGACAAGCCACAAACAAATATCCTCAAATGCATTCAGAACAGTCAGCTAAACGTGCAGTTGATTCCAACAGACATACCAGCATGAATAGACTTTACTGGCATCTGTGGTTCAATGAATCCATGGAAACTTTCTACTGCACAAAAGGTTCTTATAGTGAAAAAGGTTCTTTAGATAAATAATTAAATAAAATAAAAAAATAATAATATTAATTACTTTTTCTTTTTTTTCCTTTTTTTTTGAAGAAAGATTGAAGACCAGATCCAGTATGGCTAATTTGCTAAATATACATTGTAAACAGTAAAGCTTAATGAAAAGTATTTTTGAAAACATATTTCAGAATGTATTGTAGGGACAAGAAAACACATTTCCAATCTTACAGGAGCCTTTGCAAGTGATCAAAACTAGATTTATAACAATATAATAATGCTTAATTTGAACGAATTGCCCTTTTTTGGAACATTGTAAAATATGTTCAATGTTCAAATGTGTTTGTTCAAATGTGTTCTCAAATGTGACATGAATTATATTTATTTTCTTGGACAGAAATATATGGAGAGCAAAATATATTTTTAAATGCTTTAAAATATATTTTTAGAATCTATTAATGTACAAAAAAAAAGGCCTGAGGTCTAGAAAATCTAAGTCAAATTTCATTTTTCATACTCAAACTCTCAGTTTATAAAAAAAAACTAAAAACTAAAAAAAAAACCTGCTAGTGCACCATATCGCAACACATTTGCAGATGTCATGTGCCCCTGACAAATCGGGGGTGATTTAATTAACAAACAATTACATTTTATTTACAATTTATACTTTTTGTACTTTTCTGCAAATCTTTCATAAATCCTTGAATTTGAACTCTACATATACAAACCCGATTCCAAAAAAGTTGGGACACTGTACAACCTGTGAGTAAAAAAGGAATATAATAATTAACAAATCTCATAAAGTTATATTTTATTCACAATAGAATATAGATGGCATATCAAATGTTGAAAGTAAGACTGTGACGAGTGGGGCGGGGCCGAGGGATGTGGGAACGAGCGAGGCCGGTGGAGTGATTGGGAAATGAGCGACACCTGCGACCCATCACCGGTCTCGAGTCCCACAGAGTAGATGGAAGGATATAAAACTGGAGCGACGACAGTGAAGGACGAGAGAGGACCAGGCCTGGGCATTATTTTAGGTTTTGGTTTTTATTTGTGCGCATCAGTCGTCCATGAGGGGTGGATGCACTGTTTTGTGTTTATTTTGTATATAAAGTCTTTGTTTGATTGTCCGCCGGTTCCCGCCTCCTTCTTCCGGATGAATATGAAGGTTTTATTATTACAAAGACATTTTGAAATGTCATGCCAAATATTGGCTCATTTTGGATTTCATGAGAGCTACACATTCCAAAAAAGTTGGGACAGGTAGCAATAAGAGGCCGGAAAAGTTTAATGTACATATAAGGAACAGCTGGAGGACCAATATCCAACTTATTAGGTCAATTGGCAAAATTATTGGGTATAAAAAGAGCCTCTCAGAGTGGCAGTATCTCTTAGAAGTCAAGATGTGCAGAGGATCACCAATTCCCCCAATGCTGCGGCAAAAAATATTGGAGCAATATCAGAAAGGAGTTTCTAAGAGAAAAACTGCAAAGAGTTTGAAGTTATCATCATCTAAAGTGCATAATATCATCCAAAGATTCAGAGAATCTGGAACAATCTCTGTGTGTAAGGGTCAAGGCCGGAAAACCATACTGGATGCCCATGATCTTCGGCCCTTAGACGGCACTGCATCACATACAGGAATGCCACTGTAATGGAAATCACAACATGGGCTCAGGAATACTTCCAGAAAACATTGTCGGTGAACACGATCCACTGTGTCATTCGCCGTTGCCGGCTAAAACTCTATAGGTCAAAAAAGAAGCCATATCTAAACATGATCCTGAAGCGCAGGCGTTTTCTCTGGGCCAAGGCTCATTTAAAATGGACTGTGGCAAAGTGGGAAACTGTTCTGTAGTCAGAGGAATCAAAATTTAAAGTTCTTTTTGGAAAACTGGGACGCCATGTCATCTGGACTAAAGAGGACAAGGACAACCCAAGTTGTTATCAGCGCTCAGTTCAGAAGCCTGCATGAGTGAGTGTGGCAAGGGCAGCTTACACATCTGGAAAGGCACCATCAATGCTGAAAGCTATATCCAAGTTCTAGAACAACATATGCTTCCATCCAGACGTCGTCTCTTTCAGGGAAGACCTTGCATTTTCCAACATGATAATGCCAGACCACATACTGCATCAATTACAACATCATGGCTGTGTAGAAGAAGGATCCGGGTACTGAAATGGCCAGCCTGCAGTCCAGATCTTTCACCCATAGAAAACATGTGGATCATAAAGAGGAAGATGCGACAAAGACGACCTAAGACAGTTGAGCAACTAGAAGCCTGTATTAGACAAGAATGGGAACATTCCTATTCCTAAACTTGAGCAACTTGTCTCCTCAGTCCCCAGACGTTTGCAGACTGTTATAAAAAGAAGAGGGGATGCCACACAGTGGTAAACATGGCCTTGTCCCAACTTTTTGAGATGTGTTGATGCCATGAAATTTAAAATCAACTTACTTTTTCCCTTAAAATGATACATTTCTCAGTTTAAACATTTGAAATGTCATCTATGTTGTATTCTGAATAAAATATTGAAATTTGAAGTTTCCACATCATTGCATTCTGTTTTTATTCACAAAATGTACAGTGTCCCAACTTTTTTGGAATCGGGTTTGTAATTGAACCATCTTCCTCCTCATTGCAAAACTATAAATGGGAGAAATGGGTTATGAAACGCTGAATTAGAACACTGTAGACAAAGTTCACAAGTTCAGAACCGTTTTTAAAACTTGTTCTACAACCTACAGGTTTTCAAAGTTCACTGAACTTGCTACTCATTCCGGTCTCATCCTCATGGCACTGACTGAGACTTGGATCAAACCTGAAGATACTGCCACCCCTGCAGCCCTCTCCACTAATTTCACTTGTTCCCACACTCCTCGTACCACTGGGAGGGGTGGAGGGACAGGTCTCCTTATATCAAAAGAATGGACATTTGATCTTCAGCCATCACCTACAGGTACTGGTTCATTTGAATCACATGCCATTACTGTAACCCACCCTGTTAAAATCCACTTTGTGGTCATTTATCGTCCCCCAGGTCAATTGGGAAACTTCTTGGAGGAGTTGGATGTGCTGCTATCAAACTTTCCTGAAGATGGTACTCCTCTGGTACTGCTTGGTGACTTCAACATCCACCTAGATAAACCCCAGGCTGCTGACTTCAAAACTCTGCTCTCCTCATTTGATCTCAAGCTAGTGTCTACTACAGCGACTCACAAATCAGGCAACCAACTGGACCTCATCTACACGCGCTGTTGCTCTGTGGACAATTCTTCAGTTGCTCCACTGCACACCTCAGACCACTTCCTCATTACTGCTAACCTAGCACTTACTCCTGAAGTGCCTCACACTCCAACGCAGGTCACCTTTCGACGGAACCTACGCTCACTCTCTCCATCTCGCCTATCTTCTGTGGTTTCATCCTCGCTTCCTGCACTCTCTCAGTTCTCTGCTCTGGACACGAACAGCGCTACGGACACTCTTTGCTCCACTTTAACATCTTGCTTGGACAACTTTTGCCCACTGTTGTCTAGACCAGCACGCACTGCCCCATCTGCCCCCTGGCTGTCTGAGGTTCTCCATGAACATCGCTCTAAACTCAGGGCTGCAGAGAGGAAATGGCAGAAATCAAGAAACTCTACCGACCTCAGTGTGTATCAGTCTCTCCTCTCTTCCTTCTCTGCAGATGTCTTCACGGCTAAAACATCCTACTACCACAACAAAATTAACAGCTGTTGTGACGCTCGGACACTCTTCAAGACTTTCTCTTCTCTTCTTAATCCGCCACCACCACCTCCTCCATCGACTCTTACAGCGGACGACTTTGCAGTTTTCTTCACAAATAAGACAAGATCCATCAGCGACCAATTCTCCACACCGCAGACTGAGGACAACTTCACAATGACCGACGCACACTCTTTCTCCTCCCTCTCCCCACTCTCAGAGATGGACGTCTCCAAACTTCTCCTGTCCAATCATCCTACTACTTGTCCACTTGATCCGATCCCCACTCACCTCCTTCAAGCGATCTCTTCTTCAGTCATACCTTCGCTTACTCACGTTATCAACTCCTCTCTTCACTCTGGAACATTTCCCTCAGCATTCAAGCAGGCTCGGGTAAGCCCACTGCTCAAGAAACCATCTCTAAATCCAGCGCTTCTTGAAAACTACAGACCGGTATCCCTTCTTCCATTCATTGCAAAGACACTTGAGCGAGCTGTGTTCAACCAGTTTTCTATGTTCCTTGTACAGAACAACCTCCTGGACAGCAACCAATCTGGCTTCAAAAGTGGCCACTCAACTGAGACTGCTCTGCTCTCGGTTACTGAAGCCCTGCGACTAGTAAGAGCAGCTTCAAAATCCTCGGTACTCATCTTACTGGACCTTTCTGCTGCTTTTGACACTGTTAATCACCAGATTCTCCTGTCCACCCTCAGAAAGATGGGCATCTCTGGAACAGCACTCCTGTGGGTTAAGTCCTACCTCTCTGACAGATCCTTCAGTGTGTCTTGGAGGGGTGATGTTTCAAAGTCACACCACCTTGCTACTGGGGTTCCTCAAGGCTCAGTACTTGGACCACTTCTCTTCTCAATCTACATGACGTCATTAGGATCTGTCATTCAGAAGCATGGCTTTTCTTATCACTGCTACGCTGATGACACCCAACTCTACCTCTCATTCCAACCAGATGACCTGACGGTAGCTGCTCGCATTTCAGCCTGTCTGAGTGACATCTCTAGCTGGATGAATGACCATCACCTTCAGCTTAACCTTACGAAGACAGAACTCCTGGTGATTCCAGCTTACCCATTGCTTCATCACAACTTTTCTATACAGCTGGGCTCATCAACCATTACTCCTTCAAGGACAGCTAGAAACCTAGGAGTTGTGATGGATCATCAGTTAAGCTTCACAGACCACATTTCTACAACTACCCGGTCCTGCAGGTTTGCCTTATACAACATTAGGAAGATTAGACCCTTCCTGTCAGAGCAAGCAACCCAACTTCTTGTCCAAGCTCTTGTTCTCTCCAGACTGGACTATTGTAATGCTCTCCTGGCGGGCCTTCCTGCATGTACTGTCAAGCCTCTGCAATTGATCCAGAATGCAGCAGCGAGGGTTGTCTTCAATGAGCCAAAAAAAGCTCATGTTACTCCTCTCCTCATCAGGTTACACTGGCTACCAGTAGCTGCTCGCATCAAATTCAAGGTACTGATGCTAGCCTACAAGACGACCACTGGCACGGCACCAACTTACCTAAACTCATTGGTTAAATCTTATGTGCCCTCCAGAAGTTTGCGCTCTGCAAGTGATCGACGCCTTGTGGTACCATCCCAAAGAAATTCAAAATCACTCTCACGGACCTTTTCCTGGACTGTGCCCAGCTGGTGGAATGACCTCCCAATCTCAATTCGTACAGCTGAGTCTTTACTCATTTTCAAGAAACAGCTAAAGACTCATCTTTTTCGCCTGCACTTAACCAACTAACACTAGCACTTTTCCTTTTCCTGTCTTTTAATTAAAAAAAAAACCTACCTATGCGTTCTATACTAGACTAACTGAGACTTGTCATGGCACTTATATACTGTTGTTGTTCTCTTGTTGACCTGACTGCTTCTATTGTTCTCATTTGTAAGTCGCTTTGGATAAAAGCGTCTGCTAAATGATTAAATGTAAATGTAAATGTAAATGTAAATGTATTCCCCAAGAATAAAATGAAAAGTCTGCCTTTTTCCACTAAATGACCTCTTTAATATTACTGACATTAATATTTTGAGGAAAACTGGGTCAATGATTGTTTTTTCTTGTAGCCGTGCTATGCTATAATATTAACTCAGTTCCCCTGCTGGCAGTGTAGGCTGGCCTTTTCCTTCCCTGATCATTAGATACATTTACTTACACTGGGTCACTAGTGCTTGAGCAGCGTGAGACACGGCTTAATGTAGCCAGCTGGCATTGCAGCATTAGAAAAATGATACAGAACAAAGAAGCATGAACTAGACTGCTGTTTAGAACATATAAAGTAATCAGAGAAAACAAATGTGTGCCGTCTAAACGACAGTGATGGATGGAATTGATTTATCTATAATGAGTCCATAATGTGTATTAGCTATTTGTTGTGGAGTGTATTTGATCTCCATGTGTTCAGTTTGTCTACTGCTTCCACATGCTTTATGTCCACTTAATGAAAAGATATTATTATTGCTGCCTTGTTTTTTAAATCTTTGATCCATCCATTAATGACACTGAAGACTGGAGTAATGATGTTGAAAATGTAGCTTTGCCTCACAGGAATAAATTACATGGAAAATAATAATAATAATGTAAAAAATAATAATAATGTAAAACCGTGTTGTTGTTGTTGTTTTTTTTTTTTTTAATTGCAACATTTCTCATCACTGCTGTTTTTAAAAAAAAAAAAAAAACAATTATTTAGCACTGCATCACTTGCTCACCAATGGATCCCCTGCAGTGAATGGGTGCCGTCAGAATGGACACAATCCCAGTCCATCAAATAACATCTTGTGAAGTGCAAAGTGCTTGTGAAGTGCTTATGAAACATATCCATCATCAAGATGTTTTAATTTCAAAATAGGAGTCCTCCATCCATAATATTGCTTCCTCCAGTGAAGAAAAATGCACAGATCAAGCACCATTTGCAAGCATAAATAAATAAATATAAATATATAAAAATAATAATAATAATAATAATAATAATAAATATATATATATATATATATATATATATATATATATATTTTTTTTTTTTTTTTTTTTTTTTTTTTTTTTTTTCTTTTTACAAACACAGAGCTTTTCACTTCACAAGACATTAACTGATGGACTGGAGTGGTATGGAGTACTTATGGATTATTGTGATGTTTTTATCAGCTGTTTGGACCTTCATTATGATGGCACCCATTCACTGCAGAGGATCCATTGGTGATCTAAATTTCTCAAACAAATGTTCTGATGAAGAAACAAACTCATCTATACTGTATTTTAGAATTTCAGCAAATTTTTCTTTTTTGGGTAAACTATTCCTTTAACATAACAGATAGATTGTCTGATGTGAGTCAAATCTACAGTATATGATGTAGGGCTAAAGATGCCTTCACAATTAAAATCATTGTTTTGTTTTTGTTAATATACAGATGACTCACTACCTAAGAGAATAATGAGCTCACTTCCAGTTCACAAATTTAATAATAGGTCATCTAAGAGTAGAAAAGACTGGCAGATACTTCAGGAAAGTAGGATACTTCCCCTGCATACTTCCCTTGGGATTTAACAAGGTGGAAGATCTTCTACAGTGTGAGGAGAAAACAGCACTTCTGGACTCATTAATCACAAAACACAAAAATAGCCGCTTTGATCTATTAGGTGTTGATATATTATATTTATTTTTTTATTTTTTATTCTGCTGCTTGTTCTGTATGATCACATCAAGGCCAGCGTTACCTTATTTAATTTGATGTCTTTAGCCGCGCATGGTTTAGTTGCTTTATTTAGAGTAAATCTCTTTCAAATCTACTTGACTAATAAAATAAAATAAATAAATAATGTCCTTTTTATTTATTCTTTCTGTCTCTACCTTGTACTTATTTGAACAATGTCTTAAACTTGGTATTACAAGCACTTCTTGTGTCTGTTTGCCTTTCAGTGACTCGCTTATGTATCCCCAATTGTAATTTGCTTTGGATAAAAGTGTCTGCAAAATGACTAAATGTAAATGTAAATGAAGCTAAACTCGATGGGGAAATGGGGAGTGGCTGCATATATTTTATAGGCTGTGCAGTAGGTACATACCACTATCAAAAATTCAATCTGTGTCTACAATAACTCAGTAAGAAAGAAATATAATAAATCCTATGATCTGTCTCCAAGCAAAACATCTTGAGCTCAATTTATTTTTGTCATTCTCAATCTCAGTTCTCAGTTATACTGTGTGGGTTTGTGTGTGTGTGTGTGTGTGTATGTATGTATATGCACTAAAAATACTCCTGGTTAAAAATCCTGGTTTGTGTGTGTCATCGTCGAATACAAGACTTAGAATGCAGAAGCAATGGATATTGCTTCTAGAACTGATAAGACACATTCCCTATTTTTAATATCTGAAGAATTAATGCAACAGGACACAGCTGAACACTTAGAAAGACCTGTGAGGCAACTGTTCCAATACTTATGCTCATATCAGACAGGGAGATGAAACTCTAAAAGTGCTGATCTTCTTAGCTGGTAAAACATCTTTGAGTTGAATCACCCAATAATAAAATGTGACATTCTGTAGTTTTGTCTCATGTTCATCTTTTAATCATATTTACAGATTTCTTGACACCACAGCAAACAGAACAATTTTGTCTTTACTGTTCCAATACTTACGGAGGGCACTGTATATATTCTAATATAATGCTACTCAAGAAACTGCTTATTATTAATGTTGAAAACAGTTGTGCAACTTAATATTTTTGTGGAAATGGAATTTTTTTCTAGGAATAAACATTTAAAAAGCATTAATCTGACATAGAAACCTTCTCATAAACTTGTAAATAATTTGTGAATTATTTTAGGTCCTAGAATTTCACAATTCAGAATTGCAAGTTTATCTCTCACAATTCAGCTTTTTTCTTTCTCTCTCTGAAATAAAAATACAATCTTAGAATTTAGAGAACAGGTCACAGTTGTGAAATAAAAATGTGCAATTACTTGTTTTTAAATGTATTTATTTACTTGTTTTATCCCATTGCAGAAACAGGCTTCCATATTCAACAGTTTATCTATGCAGCATAAATGATTCAAACTAGGAAGTCCCTGTCAGGCTTCAGGCACAAGTGAAGATCACTGCTGACTTGTATGACTAAAAGGACTCAATTCTGGCAGACGTAAAGACTTCTCATCCCTGATTAACTGCGCCCGGTTCACTTCCACCAGCGCCGTAGGCCACCAGCTAATGAGTGATCTGGCACAGGCCTGTCTCATGATAGAACAGGCAAATAAACCTGTTGATGAGCAGATATGTGGCAGATGTGGCAGATGTGGAGGGGGGACACAGTCTTTTGAGGGCACTGAAGTTGGCCGGCGTAGAAACAAGGCTAATTAGATGCGAATCAAAATTCAAAACATTAGCTTGTCACTTCTGCATTCGTGAATAATTCACAAGGGCCCAGAGTTTAGTAATTAATTGTGTTAATTAAAGCATAGGAGTCACAGCAGACGTATCTTACAGAGTGTATTGGGTGACAAGGATGCCCTCGAGATAAATTAAGAGAAAAATTATGTATAAATAAAAGTAAATAAAAAAATTTTACTTAACAAAAAAGTTTTTAAGTGCTTAGCATTTGAATTATGTCCATTTACACTGTTTGCAATTTACAAAATATTCATATTTCACTTTACTTTTTTTTTTTAAAGGTAATCTGTTTGCATCCTTTTTTTTAAGTATGCCCGACTAATTAGATTTTACAGTTTGGTGTGGATGTGTTTTGCAACTCTTTCAAATGTCAGAAGATAAATCACATTTTAGCATTATTGATGTTCATAATCTTAACGAAGACAACCAAAACTAGAAACATCTACTAGAGGGCAAGCATTTCATGGACTGGTCAAATGCAGAGAAAACTGTCGGCAAGTGTGAATGAGACTTTACAGTTTATATGTAATAATTCCAACACAAAAATTATTTTCTTATTCAGTATTTTTTGAAAAATACTGAAAAAAAGAAAATAAGAAAAAAAATAAAATTAAAAAAATCTGCCAGTGGAGTCAAAAAAACAAAAAAAAACTTGTTTCCCTTTTTAATTAAGTTTATTTCTCACATGCCACTGGCAGATATTGTTTCTTGTTTTAAAGCATAAACTCTTTATTATTATTATTATTTTTTTTTTTTGCTTCTCAAGTAAATGTGTCTTGATTTTAGAATGTTTAGACTTTTGTAATACACTGCACTTGAAAACAAAACAAAAATATTAATTTATTTACTTGCTTACTATAAATATATAATAGCTGTAAATAAATATGTTTATTTATAAATAATACAAGAAATGACCTTGCTAGGATAGTTGTGATGGGGTTTGTGGCCCAAAAAAAAAAAAAAAAAAAACATTTAAAATAACAGATTACATTTCAAAACAGATTCAAATAGAAAACTGCTATTTTAAATTGTAATAATATTACTTACTGTATTGTATTTTTTAATTAAATAAATGCAGCCAACACACGGACCCACAGGCTGATTACAGACATGCAGGTAATGTGTTATGAATACTGGCATGAAGGTTAAATCATCTCTCTTCCTTCAATCAACAGAATTGACTGCTGAAAATAACAACAGATGCAAATGGAGATGTTTTGTTTTGTGATGAGAGCCTAATAAAAAGCCACATTAATGCACTCTTGAATTTATTTAGCATGCTCAGAACAAAATTAATTATTCGCAAATTCCTGTTATATTGCTAACAGCATTAGGTAATGTTAGATAAAGTGTTCTGGTTAAATGAATTATCATTATTTTATTTTTTATAAATCTCAGAGAGAATGGAGTAAGAGCCAATGGCAAGCAGTTTAGTATACATATGTTAAGCTACGGTTTATGCCAGTTCCTGATCCTTTCAGAAGCAAATATAGCCTTCGCACGCACTACTAACAAGAGAATTGGGATGAGAGAGAGAAAGTAGAACTGATGGAGAACTAGTTAAGTGTCTCAACACAGCTGTTTGACATTACACCTCCATCAGTGTCTTCTTGTTTTACAGTATTTTGCAGATTCAGCAGCCGGCGTGTGAGGGAGTGAGTCAGCAAGACCGAGTCGCAGGGAGGACAAATCTCAATATCTGTCATTGTTACGCCTCCACTATCACTAACACACATCTGCTGTCCTCCTACAGCCAGACTGCACTTCACCTAACAACCCCTCGCAAAATATACCACCGTAACTAGAGTTTCAAAAAATAACAGAAAGATTCTGGAAGTATAAGAAGGCCACTTCAGAGGATACAGATCAAACATTTTTTTTAATAGAAAATGGCAGGTTTACCCTATATTCTGGAAATACATTGATGCTTGTATCTCCTCTTCATTTCATTCAATTTAATGTACAACGTGATTGAATTATTCTGGAAATACAACCTGTCCTGTCCTCCAACCAATACGCTCGTAAAGATCGTTTGTCCAAATCCCTGAAATACGACCCATCAGAGCGTATACTACAATTGCGCCCCTATCGGCAAAAGGTCGTTTTCATATTAATGTTTTATACTCTTTTGTTTGCACTCTGGTTTGCGTTTCGTGTAGCTCAGTTGGTAGATTATTGCGTTATACCTTGATATGTAATCATGCTATCATGGGTTCGATTCCAGGGAACGGACGTGCACGAAAATGTATATGCTCAATAAATCATAATTTAGCATGATTTCTGTAAGGGTTAAGCCTGGTTCACACGGGACGATTTTAAAATTGTCGGCCGATTTTCCAACCCTGAGAGACCCCACACACGGCGATAAAAAAATCACGGGTCTAACAGTTTTGGTCGTACAGTGTGTGGTGTGCAGCCACACGGCAAAATCTCGAGATCAAACGTGACTTCATGGCGGACGAAGAGGATGCAGTGGCCATAGTTTGTGCTTTGTTTGTAACCGAAAAAAAAACATAAGAAAAACAAGAAAAGGCGATGGTCAAAGAAGTGGAGACAAAGTCCTCCATCTCCGATGTCCACCGGACTTTCTGGTGCGCCATGCCGCCGACTGTTTTGATTTTGTTTCCCGGTACTTCCTCGCTGCCTCGTCACCTCGCTTTCTGATTGGCTACACGCCACGGTCCACAGGCTGCGTGATCGTTTCTCCTCGGGGGACACCACACACGAGAAGAAATCGGGCCAAAATAAATCCAACATGTTGGATATCACCGATTTGAGATCGAAGTGGTCCCGACGTCCTTCCGAGCAGAGGAGAGCAGTCTTAACACACCACATACGGCAGGAATATCTGATCAGATTATTTTACGATAATCGGAGCATCCTTAAGATTGTCGGAAGGTGTCAATCGGGGCTAAAATCGGCCTAATTATCCTGCCGTGTGAACCAGGCTTTAGGTTTAGGGGTGGGGTTAGGTGTGGTCATTCGAACGAATAAGCCACCTAGTAAAATATGTATGACTGTGAGATCGGTGTAAAAAGTCCACACCTTGGATTTAAATGAACGTGCATTTTGATTGGTAATGACGTTATACGTCATTTCATGACGACAGACGCAACGTGATACTGTCATTATTTTTACGCCCGCTAGAGGGCGCTTAACTTTAAAACGTAAAGATAGGTTGTAATAAATGCTTGCACAAATGACCTATATGGTCGTTTTTTGTTGGAGGACTGGCTCTGGAATTACTATTTCCCACAAATTAATCTGCCATATAGTACTGTATCTAGCTAAATTAGTAAGACTTGATTAGTTCATTCATTTCACTAATGACTTTGAAAGAAGAAACTTCCCAACAAAACATAACACGTCTAATGAGTATATATTACATTCTGTTAAAGTAAAATAAAGAAAATAAAAACTGTAAAAAAAATTATTAAAGCATTCAAATGATTTTTATTACGTTTTTAATTATTTTTTAATGAATTAAGTTTCACTTAAAAATAAAAAAATAAATAAAATAGCATTCTTCAAAAACAGGTCAACATCAAGATGAAATTAAAAAATAAAAAATAAAAAATAATGATTCCAGTCTATTTAACCCCAAAACAGGTCAACATTCATTTTAATTTTAATCAAATTTAATTTTAAATGAATGAAATCCAAATTCCAGTCAACAAATAAAACATATACTTAACCCAAAAACAGGTCAACTTGGTTAAGTGTCAGTGATCGTATGAATGATGGACGCATTATACCCAACACTACAGCCGCTGAAGATAGCATGACATCATATAGTGTTGCTTTACCACCTGTGTCTTTTTCAATTCCCACTTTTTGATGCAGGTTTCTGGGTTTTGCCCAAATGGACATCTGATTGAGATGTTATGTTCGGTCAGTACTCTCAGGACTTGATCTGTGAGCTTCTCCAAGTCCTAATGCACACACAGATTCTCACTAGAGACCTGCACTGCTGACCGGACTCACTTGTTGTTTATTTATTTATTTATTTTTATTTTTTGATGAGAGGAAACAAAAACCATCCAGTGTCGGTTGAAGCTGATCAAATATTTCAATGCTGGCTTATGCAAACACATACCAAACAGATTGGACATAAATTTGGAATAAACAAACTCCCTTGCTCAATTACATTGTGTAATTGCTAAAATAATAATCAAATATGATTGCTGACAAATTTGCAGTGAACATATATACTGCTTGTAATAATCAAGATTTTTATGTATTTCAACAAAATCTCTTATGTTCACCATTGCTACATTTATTTGATGAAATATGCTGTAAAATCATTAATATTGTGAACTTTTATTATAATTTAAAAGAACTGTATTATTTCATTATATTTTAAATTTAATTTATTACAGTGATGGATTCCTTACAATTTCTGGTATCCCAACACTAAATGTCATGTGATGGTCTAGCTCGGTCTAGAAAGGTCATTGTTGGGCAGAGTAGCTATACATGGACCAAACATGGGACTAAATGCATATACTTAATATCTAAGCATATAATTAATGCAATAAATATACTTTTCAAGCTTCTATCCACCATAAATTTAATCTCAAGCCACGGTCTATGAACTGTTTTTGACCTCGTTCTCAGATATCACTGCTTGACCTCTGATATCCCCACTGGAAAATAAACCGTGGCAATGCACTCTGACGCAGCTTTTCACGTTCCTAATGTTTAGATTAAAAAACATTTAATCACACTATCAGAGACCATCTAAGCCCACAATCTGTTCCTGAGAGGAGAAACTGTGCTAATCCTGTGATTTTCAGCATTCCAGCAAATCTCAAGATTTATAATATTGACCATTTCTGTCTCGCACTCATAAATCCCTGCCTGCGTATCCCTCTCAGTGACGGCCACATTAGAATTAAGATTTCATTAGGTCTTATGGCAGAGCTTCTCTGACAGAAATCTTTCCCATCTGGCACTGTGACACATGACCACACACTTTCCCTGTCTGTCTCGCGCTCTCTCTCTCTCTCTCTCTCTCTCTCTCTCTCTCTCTCTCTCACACACACACACACACACACACACACACACACACACACACACACACGTATGTATGTAGACTGCACTTACAATACGTGGCCTGCATGTTTTATCTCATCATTTTACATTCACTTTAGACATCACTGATGTTGTTTCCAATAAAGCCCCGTCAGATTGCTTTGCCCAAATAGTTTTGTGTTCCATGCTAACTGAATGAATCATGCGAGTAAAAAATAGATTTGCTTTTGCATCCTGTACAGCTCAAAAGGGAACATTCCCAGTCAAAACAACTTGATTTTGGTCGCTGTAAAAAAAAGAACAGCTGATAAAAACATCACAATAATCCACAAGTAATCCACAACACTCCAGTCCAGCAGTTAATGTCTTGTGAAGTGAAAAGTTGAGTATTTGTAAGAAAAAAAATCCATCAGTTAGGTGTATTAACTTTAAACCATTGTTTAAACCATTGATCCATTGGTGAGCAAGTGATGTAATGTTAATTTTCTCCAAACATGAGGGAGAATACATTTTAAACAATTTTTTTTTTTTTAGGTGAAATATTCCTTTCACACATCAAAATAATTTAGCCAACTTTATTTTATTTTTTTTTACTTTATAATTTTATTTATACTTTATCATTTATTTTCTTAAGCTCCATATATAAGTTAGTTTAATATGATTTAACTTGAAATAACTTGCACAGCCAATGATTTCAAGTGTTCAGATTGCATCACTTCTTGTAAAAAGTTCTAATTGATGCCAGTTATCGGTGACAAAAAATGAGATGTTATTGACAGTGTGTCAAAGATGAAGGGGTTTTCAAGCATCAGAACAATAAAAGTTTAATACAACATACTTTAATACCCCCACCCCAGTACATTCGAATGTGTCCACATTTTTACCATTATTTACATAAGAAACTCATTAAAGAGCTCAAGCATTTAATGCAACAGACCACAAAACCGCAGCGCATGCTTATGCCAAACAGAATGTAATAGAGTTCTCTTTATCTGGAGTGATTGGGTCTTTACACTGTGAAAAACAGGTGCTAAATCATACTGTTTGTAGGTTACAGACATTTGTGGAGGGAACGGCCAAGGTCACGGTCACATACAGTAAGCTGTAGCACATATAGGGATTCTTCAAGCTAATAATAGAAAATATGACTGGCCTTACTGGCCTTATCTGGAAATATACAATAATAGTGCAGTATTTTAAAGCAAAAATAGCACTTATGTCTCAAGAACCATTAATGAGCCTCTTTTGACCATATAATTACTGATAAAGATAACATGGCTCATCTTCAACACATAAGCCGAAGTTACTCCATTAAAGCCAAGAAGATGAAAGCACAAACATCGACACAACACAGCACAACACATTATTAGTGTTACAAACCATCACGCAGGTCTGGAAGAAATCTTGCCTCTTCTTTATTAACCTGCGGACACAGAGCAGAAATGAGCCAGAACAGAAGTAAGGTGAGAGTGAGTGTTCTGTCGGCCTGGTAATTGCAGATGGTCCTTGATTAATGATTTTGCATGGACGTGAGTTCGAATTAGAGCTTCTTGGCAAAGGAAGTCTGTTAAATTAGCTGAACTTGCACTCGAGCTCATTATTATCCATCCAGCTGCAGAACGATATTCTTTGTGAGGGGAAAAAGTGGCATAATGATTTTGTTGGGAAGTGTTACCATCATTATCTTGGCGTGAGAGTGTGCTGCATCTCTGCTCAACCTGAAGGGACTGACCAAATATACACTACGGCGTCAATGTTGACTCACGTTCCCATGATCTACGGCTCTGGTTATCCAAGGTGAATGTTGGGTTCTATTCAGCCTTCTTGTTTTATGGCTTCAAACTCTGATCTTTTGATATTATGAGGTCGATGTTTGTGCTTTCATCTTCTTGGCTTTAATGGAGTAACTTCGGCTTATGTGTTGAAGATGAGCCATGTTATCTTTATCAGTAATTATATGGTCAAAAGAGGCTTATTAATGGTTCTTGAGACATAAGTGCTATTTTTGCTTTAAAATACTGCACTATTATTGTATATTTCCAGATGAAACACTAGGCCTACTTGCTTTCAGACTTAATGGAATTATCAATTCCATTTAAGTTAAGTGCTGGCTTTGAATTGGATATTTCCCATGATTTCCCATATATATAAACGAGTTAATAGTTCACATATAGAAAGTGTATAAAGCAATAAATTGAATGTGGATAATGGCTACTTTCATTTTACTTAATATTTTGCTTGCAGACAAATCTGAGTAAGGTTTGAGGCATTGTTGAGATCACTCATGAAGCTCTAGAGGAGAAATTACTGTGTTTTTTTTCTCAGGAGCACAAGAATCAATGCAAATGACAAGTAGTTTTACATGTACTGTATGTTTTTGGGTCTTTTTAACATACATATATTACCTTGCCAATATCTATGAAGCAGTATGAAATACACCTTAGGGAACAGGTAAGCAACGTCCATTGCATAGCAGCTGGAAACAAGATGGGATGCACAGATACTAAAATTGCATTATGATAAATGGATGATATTAAAATTCTATACTCTACCCTCTTGTCTGAATATCTTGAAAATAAACACTTAAAAAAAACCAAAACAATGCTACAATTGAATTTTGATATCAAAATGTTATAGCGAACAGTGAAAAAAAAGGATTACATATAAGAGTGTTATTAAAATATCAATGTTGTCAAATATTAATTTTAAGTGTGCATTAGATGGAAACGGAAGTAAAAGTAAAAGAGTAAGCTTATAAAATTACTGTAAATATCCAAAGTCAACTGATATGGTAATGTACCATATTATGTTGCACATCAAGATAAATATAGAAACAAGAAGTATAATGTCAATATAATGTTATGATTCATGTACTTAGAACATGAATTGTATTGGTCTCTTCTGTGCTCCTTTAAAATTAGCAAATAAAAACCTTGTGACTGTATTTCTCACAGAAGAAAACATGACTTTTGTCTGAGGCTCAATCATTTACCATCAACTCACTATGGCATTTCTTTTAAAATTGTAGGATTTGATTTAGGTTTGTTTGATATTCAAAGCTTCATGTCCAACATTACCCAATGATTAGAAGGAACTTCCTTCAAACAGCTTACAGGCATCATAGCATGTCAAAAAATATTTATTCCCTCCATAAGACTGGCTGCACAGCAAATAAGCCCACTTCCATCTCTCAAAATATCAGCACAACAGACATGACCAACCCAGTTTTGCAGAAATGTATGTAGAGACATACATTTCCAATGAGCCTATGTTGGACATAACATTGCATATCCACTTTGCTGTTTGTCTCAAAGAACTGTTTAATGGCAGTTAAGCAGCTTTACCACAAGACAGCTGAAATGTCTTTGAAGAGTGAATGCTCGACATAGATTTTCATAGACAGTTGCAATCCTTATACCTGTATTAGAATCAAACCAACAAACAAACAATTTCATAATTTAACTCAGTAAATAAATATTTGTCAGGACAGAACTACTCCTTAAAACCAATCTCGATTAAACTTCACAAACACATATTAGTCTGACATGCCTAATATGTCTGACATCTTATTTTGACAATCCATTTACAGAAGCACCTAGTGATACAATGAAAATTTTAATCACAATCTCTTCTTTTTTTATGGGACATACAGCCTAGTACAAAACAATATGACAATGACTAGCAGGTCTCAGCAATAACAATATTTTTCAATCAAGCTTCACAAGTCATTCTCGTAAATTCAATCAATGTCCGCCAGCCAGACAATGTTACCACTGCGACACATTTAGATCAGCACACAATGCACAACAACAGTGTCAAAGCATCAGAGAAAAACAAATGTTAGTTTTGCAAGGCATAAAATTGCAAGGCAAAAATGATGATTCATAAATGCAATAATACTGTAAACAAAAGCACTGGACCAATGGGAAAATGACACATTAGAGTAATGTCAACTGAGCCAAACTTTTCAAACAACAGCAAATATACATACATACATACATACATACATACATACATACATACATACATACACACACACACACACACACACACACACACACACACACACACACACACACACACACACACACACACACACACACACACACACATATATATATATATATATATATATATATATATATATATATATAACTACGTAGATAGCTAGGTGGCTTGTAACAATTCAAAATAAGGTATCTTAAATATATTAAATTCTATACTATATTTGAATACTTTATATTTCTGTGATTTGGCTGAACTACTTGCTACTAGCTAACTTCTTCTTGTTAAGAAACAATAGGAACACAAGCCTAAAAGTTTAAAATCATGACAAAATCATAACTCACTTGACTCTGTGGTGCATTGTATGCTCCAGATTATACTGTGGTATTGCCATTTGCAACCCTCCCTTTTCTCTTTTCAAAACATGTTTGGTTATTCCATATTGCTGCAGGTAAGATAATGCTGTGACTGGTGACATAACCAGCCAATCAGAATTCAGCCACTCATCTCTGATTGGCTGGAAGAATGGCATATATTTTGGCTGTGCCTAACAGTCTGAGTCAAGTTTGGTTTAGCTGGTTAGCATGACCCAGTTAGGCCTATGCACACATTTTCTCTATTGCCTGAAATTCATAAGTAGCCATATTCTGAACATGTTTTATTTACTATTATTGCAAGCATCATGTAAATCATAAATATTTTCTTTTGATAAAGTAGCTGTTTTGCAAGTATGTATTTATTTATTTATGCACGGAATTCTATGCAAAAGTCTTCATCAGCATAATTTTTGAGAACATAATATATTTTTGTTTGCTCTGACTGAATTATTCTTTGCAAGACAGTTCATTTTTCTACAAAACTGGGCTCATGTCCATGCAGGCACTATGCAATTTTTATGTAATAAAATGCATTTTTCTAGTCAATTTCAATTTTGTGTCAAATATAAAAAAATAAAATATAAAAAAGACAATTGTGATTTGTTTTTGTTTTTTATATCACTATACTGAATTTTTTTGACAATTGTGAGATATAAACTTGCACTTATGCACAATAAATAAATAATCTGAATTGGGAGATAAACCTCAGAAGTGTGAGATATATACTTGCATTTTTTGAGAAAAGAAGTCAGAATTGTGAAATATACATTTAGTTTATATCACTAATTTCTTTTATGAGTTTATGAATCCCAATTCTAACTTTTTTCTCAGAATTGCAAGTAAAAAAAAAAGAGTCAAATCTGTGAAATAAAAAGTTGCAATTACCCCCCTCCCCCCTTTTTAAATAAACATTTATAACCATTTAATTCCGTGGCTGAAACAAGCTAATGCTGTTGATTACAAGGAAAAAGTCCTTGTCACCTGAAGTTGTTCAGACCACATGCAGGTTTTGCAGTGTTTGGCCAGGTGTCAGGCTTTGGCCCATAATGAGCTAATAATGCATCCCCCAGAGCGGATGCAGATTTTCAGTGCATGCGTTTTGATAAATAACAGTTTACAATGTGCTTTTAATGCCAATAAAAAATTCGCTGGCGCAGGTCAAACAAACAGCAGAACAAATAGCACATTCATCATTATAAGAGGATAATCCAGCGGGCTGCACCACCAGCTATTGGCGCACATGGAACGGAAATGTACAAATACACAACCAAACGCTTTGCCTAGAAATTTCTCTTTGCGTTTGAATTACAAGACAGATGAGTTTGGCCTCAAGTCTGTGTCTGATATGGAAAAACATTAATCAAAGGAAGACCGGGGAAACGACATCTATTATGGTGCAATAGACTTCCACGAAGTTCGCTCCCACTTCTAGTTCAACTTTCTTCCAAGGATCATATAAATCTTGCACGTCATTGCATCATAAGAACAAATATCACAGAGCGTAACCGTAAGCGACATTTATATTCAAATCCAAAAATAATCTCCTGGGGTAAAACAAGGGAACTTGGACTGAGGAACAATTGTGAGTCTTTTAACAATTTATCACACATCCCACAGTCAAATTCAATAAGCAATCTGTCAGTCAGTCAATCAATACAAAGAAGTTGAGTAACTTTTATTTCAAATTAACAATTAAAAAGCATGAAAAAAATCATTAATTTGTAAGTAGTTTTATCGACCGTCATTTCAGAGGCTATAAGCAACTATTAAAGATTGTATGTTTCCAGCTCTGCAAATAAAACAGTGCTTGTGCACGAGCGTAAATAAAATATAACTCTACTTTCCTAATGTGATTGAAACCCACAAATTCAATTTTCCAATCTGGGTAGATTAATTCGTGTGATACTCTGGATCAGGAAGAATTACTGCAAGAGTGATTTGATTATGGTAAGGGGAAAAAAATGAAAATCTGACATTGTTTATTGATATGCCTATGATATTTATGAGACTCCATAAATAAAGCACAGGAATCATGCCAGGGCAGATCACAGAAAGTGATGAGAAATGTGCTCCACCTGCTCACCGCTGTCCTCATCACACATTAATTGGACAAACCAGAAGTACATGTGCTGTCCAGCTCATTTGAAGTTGTTTGATAGGTTAGCATTAGTGAGTTGAAGCTGCTTCAGACTTTGCGAGAGTGATCGAATTTATGCGCTTTAAAAGTGTAATGCATCCAGGAACATGTCCAGAGGGATTCCATCCACATTTGTCAAGTGTGTATTTTAATGTGTGCATTGTCAATTACCTATTAATGCTTTTAAAATTCATTAAACACACACATTTCTGGTAAATGCAACTGTAAATGGAGTCTAGCTATATAAAGATACAATATAAACAAAACTCATATCAATGTTTTAAAGGATATATAAAATCATAATGGCTGATTTCATATGCACACATCCTATTCTCAGATTAATCCTTTAAACTTAGCAAATTAAACTATATATATAATTTCTCTAAAAGACTTTACAAAGACTTTACAAAGACGACGGATCGTCCATATAAGGATGCCGTTTCACCCCTGCGTTTCTGGGTGCGGTCGTTACCTGGCAACGGGTGTTGGTCACGATCACTACCTCACGTGTCTGGGCGTTGAACCACCACTGACCTTGTGCTTCGAGCAACTAAGGTCACCGCAAGTTCGCTGGGTCGTGTGATCCAGGAGCACCATCCGGCTATATAATACACCCTTCACCAAGTGGTGAACCTGCAAGCGCTGCCCCTGGAGGAGGCAGACCCAGCTCTGGCTTTGCTATGTGCCGTCCGAGCATTGAGATGCTACGTCGACCAGACACAAAGCTTCAGGACCTCAGACCAGCTCTTTGTCTGTTACGGAGGCCTGCAAACAAAGGATGGCCCACTGGATTGTGGATGCCATAACCCTGGCTTATCAGGCACAGGGTGTGCCCTGCCTGTTCAGGTTGCGAGCTCACTCAACTAGAAGTGTTGCATCCTCCTGGGTGCTGGCACGTGATGCCTCACTGACAGATATTTGCAGAGCTGTGGGCTGGGCGACCCCTAACACATTCTCTAGGTTCTATAGCCTTCGTGTAGAGCTGGTATCCTCCTGTGTTCTCACGTCAAACGGGTAGTGGCACTGAGAAGCCCTGGTTAGTGTCGGCTTGCTTAAATGCTCCAGAGTGTCCGTACAGTAGACCCTGTTGAGAACCTCCATCAGGCAGCTGGATGCGGCGGAACGTCCGGTGCCAGGCCTTCATGATGAATCCGTGAGAACCATGGAAGGCTGGGTTAATAATTAATAATTGCATGCCAATGTGCATTGGCTCATTTAGTTTACACTCGAAGTAGATTGGTCTATCGAAGTGAAATACCGTTCTCGTCAGTCACAGATGTGGCATCTCTGTTCCCTCCTTCAGGGAACGAGGGTTACCATACGTAACCGAGACGATCTTTATAACATTATAACAGACTGCTTACATACCCACATGGAAAGAACCTATATAAACATATGTTTCAATATAGGTTTGGATATATGTTTTTAATATATGTGACATATATAAAATTGGCCGTTTTCCTATATTATATGTACATATGTACATATATTCACACATATATATGTACATATATCACACATATATGTGTGAACAGAACTGAACTGAACAGAAAAAAAAATTATCTTTAATATTCTTTGAAGGTCTTTCATGACACGCCTCATCATCCTCCTCCTCCTCCGCCGCCTCCTCCTCTTCCTTCCTGCACTGTCCAATGACGTTTGATAGGGTGTTTTTTTTCGGCGCACAAATTTTTTTGCGGATAGGAGTTTTCGTCCACACGGATCTGGCGTTTTGGAAGAGTGAAACCAATGTTTTGAAATCGGGTCCCAGAGTGGATATATTTGAAAACTCCGCCTTTGCGTTTCTTCTCGACGGCGAATCCGTACATTATCTGAAAATATGGCGTCATCAGCCCACGTCTCGCCCCTAGTCAAACACCACTACATCACGTGACAGCAACAAAAACATGAACAAACACTGAACGCTAACATTAACATGGATTAATAAATGTATTGTTCCATGTTCGTTTGTGTACCACGTGCAGCAAATCCATGTCTTCTTCTCCGTTTTAAGTGTATTTCTGTGGCAGAATTACAGCGCCACATGCTGGTCTGGCATGTATACTACATCGGTGTCATGTGGACGCGGATATTTCTTTAGACGAGGGAAAAAAAGATCAGGGTTCCGTCTCCGTGTGGACGGGGCTGAAGAAGTAACGGGTACTTAAGGTTATGGATAGAAATGTAGCGGAGTAAAGAGTACAATATTTGCCTCTCAAATGTAATTGAGTAAAGTCATGAGTACTCCCCAAAAATGATACTAGAGTAAAGTAAAGATCCCTCAAAATTGTACTTAAGTACTGTACTCAAGTAAATGTACTCCGTTACTGTCCGGCTCTGTATATCATTTTAATATATTGCCATAGTTAAATTCCATAACATGCCAATTACATGTGATACCAATTTCACATGTTTGCACATATATAAGTTCTTGCATTATTTTGCATATAATTGCATAATACTTGCATATATGCGCATATATACAGCATATATATTATCATATATGCAGCATATATGTGCATATACACTGCATATAGGTTTCATATATGCGCATATATCCACATATAGATTCTTTCCATGTGGGTAAAATTATATAAATAACAGTCGTCACTCTATATGTCCCAACAATGTGTCTTAGTTAGATCAAATTTAATTGCTTGCTTTTATAAAGCTCTGCAGTTTCAAAATAATGTAATGCAATGCAATACAAATGATAATTGAGAGATAAAAAAATAAATGTTCCTCAAAAGCCTGATGATTACATTTGAACATATCTCAAAAACAGGTTTCAACAGGTTTTTCAGCAAAGTTCTGAGAAATGTACATATAAAATATACAGTAGGCTTTATAGAGTTAGATTGGCTAAGAGTGAAATCAGCTGGATCTCTGCTGTATGAACTGAACTGTGAATGCCATTAGTTGTCTGTCACATCATTGACATACAAATGCTTTGCGAGTTATTTTCTTGCCATCAATCACTAATGTTAGAGCTGTTAGCCTCTTTCAGGTGATGAAAATAGCAGATAAAATAAGACACTGTGTGACTGTGTGATTGCAGAGTGAGAAAAAACTCCTGTTAAGTGTGTAAGGAGGAGAAAGAAGAAAAAACAAACCAGACTGGAGTTTGGCTGCACATCTGAGAGGATGAAAACAGCAGGAGGCATCCCAAATATTCCTGAATATATATTATATCCTCAGAAACAAGTTATAAAAAGAGTTATAATTTTATCATTGTTGCTTGTTGAATTTATTTTAAAAAATGTATATATATTTTAGTCTGACTGAGATGGCATGTAATTTTAGTTGACAAAAATAATATTATGGTTTGAATAATATGCAAAATGATGGAACAGTGTGCCAAAACTTAAATATCAAATGAAAAACATATACACATTTATACAGTTACACATATAGTGAACATATAAACAATAAAATACATGTGAAAAGTGTCCCTGTTCATGTTGTAAATTGTATCATTTCTGTGATTTAGACTGTTTATGATGTCGCATTACATGCAGTGTGTTTTACTTAAAGGGATAGTTCACCCAAAACTGCAAATTTTATTTTTATCTGCTTACCCCCAGGTCATCCAAGATGTAGGTGACTTTGTTTCTTCAGGAAAACAAAGATTTTTACTCAAACCATTGCAGTCTGTCAGTCTTATAATGTAAGTGGATGGGAATCATGGCTTGGGAGTGATGGGAGTCAAAAAAGCATACAAAAACAAAACCAAATTAAACCCTTCAGTTCGTGATGATACACTGATGTGTAAAGACACAAAACTATCGGCCTGTGCAAGAAACTGAACAGTTTTTATATTGTTTTAAATCTCTGATTCACCGCACAGATTCACAGATGCTTCACCTCTGATCCCTAAATACTTAAATACACTTAAACACACAAGGATGCACTGTTTCTACATGTAATTATGCTTTGATTTGAAAGAAAACAGCTCATCAGCTCATCCTTGTGGCATGTTTGCATAGACAGTTTGAGTGATGTGGAGAGTCACAGAGGAGACTGTTGACAAAGGAATTGTTGAATAAAGTCGTTATTTTAGTTTTCTTCGCTTACAAACAGTATTCTTGTCACTTATCATAATCTTACGGTTGAACTACTAATGGCAGATGGACAATTCTGAGGATGCTTTTAATACTTTGCTGGACCTTGACAGTGTAACTTACTTGGCAGACTATGGGACAGTCACAAACTCCCGGTTTTCATTCAAAATATTTTAAACTGCCCTTATTATGCCTTTTTGACTATTACCTTTCATGCAGTGTGTCATGTAGCTGCATGTGAACATAAACTATCTGCAAAGTTGTGAAGCCAACACTGCAAGTTATTATATGTAAAAAAAAAAAAGAGTCAGCTCGCAATTGCCAAAACGAGTCGTGAAGAATTCGAATCTTTTTCTGTTACAGCTCTACGTCATGAAGTAACACATTTGCATAATGTCCACCCATGTTTTAAGTCGCCAACTTGCTTGCCCACAAACACAGTACAATTTCTGTGTGGTTAACATCATTTCGAGAAGACGCTGTGCCCTACGCGGTGAGAGAAAATTTGTTTGATCACATCTCATTATTACCACAAACTTGTCAAACTTGTCTCTTGTCGATCAGCCACAAGCTACAATCCATACAATCTTTTCTATATATTGACAAGCCTCCAGGGGTGTAATTCTGTCATGGCAATTGGCGTTTCGTTTCCGACACGAGCTGTATGTGCTAGACCAATCCAGAGCCGTAGAGAGATTTCAATTAAATGTATTTTCTGAAAAACGAACATGTTTTTTTGACCTTGCATGCATGTAAACCTGTTTTAGTAAACTTATAAAACAGTTTTGCAACCTTAAAAATGGTATAGAAAAAAAATATATACATACATATAGCTCTTTCATAGCTGTTAGTAAATCCATTTAATGCTAACATCAACACTTTAATTAAAATCGGCATAAGGTTTGCTGATCAAGGAACATGTCCTACTTGCCTCATTGTATATACCTAGGGTCACAACGACTTTATTTCTACTTGTGTCCCATATTCCTCACTGTTTTGTTCCATAATTGGAAGAAGTATGAAAGTATGCTCTGCTCCAGCATAAGCAATACCCATACTGAGAAAGAGAGAGAGAAAGCAAGAGCGAGCTGCAAAGTGTCTCTGGGGAGAAGGCGACAACCAGCTGTGCTCTACATAATGGTGGAGAGCAGTTTCCAACTCCCACAATTAACACTGTTTAATTAAGGTGGGCCGCTCCTGCAGTCTGAGGAGGGTGCCATTAGTAGGGTGGAGAGGAGAGGACTCAGGAGAGACGGAACTGAAAGCGGTAACCATCTGCTGTGTTGGTTTAGCTAAGGCTCAGAATATTTTCAGTGCTTTTTCAGTTCTTTTTTTTAATGTATTGTAAAAAACCAGGATTAGAAACTCTTGTACTGTGTTTGCAATCATTTTCTTGGCCATTCACTTGGCTTTGTCATTAGTGAGAAAGTGTTATGTGACAAGTGTTTTTTATATCCTGCTAATTTGTCGCCTGATGGTATATGAGGTAAATGGAACACGCAAGGGAATATTTGCAGATACTAATGGCAGGCTTCAAGCATGTTTGCAGCAGGTAAACAGAAGTATGCTAAAGATTTAATAGCTTAAAGATTGTGTAGAGTTGAAGAGTTGAAGGGGTGTTATAGTAAATTGATAATTGGCTGGAAACACAAAGGCTGTAGATCTTACAGAGGCAGTATTTTGATATCGCTGTAAATTCTGAGTGCAGTGTATTCTAGCCAAAATACACCCGGCTGGACAGGAAAATGCTTTAGTGACATGGAAAGCAGCCAATCATGCTTCTCTAGAACCCTGCATAAAAAGATCCACATGACAACCTGTTTCCATGACTTCTGATGAATTGAATTGTACTAATTAGATTCTAGTGAAGATTTTAGCATGACTTTTGCAGAGAATCATACATTTTTGCAGAGAATCATAAAGAATCCTTTCTGTCTAAAAAATATACATTGGAAACGAGCATGAAGTCATTTTTAGGAAATCACACTAACATATTAAAACTAAAATAATCAAGAAAGTGTGATCGTTATTCTCAGACAATCTTCCTATCCACTCACTGTATCTGGAAAAATATATATATAATAATAAAATCGTCCAGGCAGAAAATTACCAGTAGCAATTCCAGTAAGTTTACAGACAAGTATAGTTCAAAATACGGGGAAAACACATAAATACAAAATATACACAAAAAACAAAAATATAGAATTTTCAATACAGAAAATTCCTTACAAAATCCAAACTTTTTTTTTTTCTTATTTATTTCAAGTCAATAAACAAACAAACAAAAAACATTTATTTTTTCAACCATGGCAGCCGTATGCAGTGTTATTATTATTTCTTTATTTTTATAATTGAGATACTATTATAGTTTTCATCTTCTTTTTTTTAATTTTCATGTAAGATAAACTTGTAGTGATTTTGTTGTTTTGTCATTTATTGTGTGTGCTTTTTTATGTCTATGTTTTTTCCCCCAATTTTATTTCAGTTTTAGTTCTTTTAATACATCACATTAACTAAATTTAAATGAGAAATGTTAGCTTGCTAAAAAAATTTTTTATTAATAAAAATGTTTCATTCATTCATTCATTTATTATTTAAATATGCAAACTGTGTATAACACGATATGTACTGTAAATTTGCAAATATGGAAATTGTTCCAAATACAGTATCATGTTTCATATTTTACAAAAGGAAAAATGTCTTAAGGTTTTCAAGTAGAATGAGGGTGAGTATTACTAAATATTGTAGAAACATAACTTCTGTAAAGTTGCTTTGTAACGATTTGTATTGTAAAAAGCGCTAAAGAAAAATAAACTTGAATTGAATTGAATTGAATTGAATTGAGTAAGAAAAAAAGCAAACAACAAACAACAACAACAAAAAACCTTACAGGAAGAGTTTCCCCCAAATATTTATCATCTGCCTAGTCATACTAAACAGAAAATAAGATGGCCCCACTCACTTTTACGGCATGATAAAAAAACATATCTTATTTTGTGCTGTACAGGAAAGAAACCCGTACAAATTTGCAATGACATTGTAAAGAAATGTATAGATGTGTGTAACCATGCAACAGATACTGTACTGTAGCTCCCCTCCAAAAATCTTTCCAGCAAAAGCTAGAAATCTCAGATCATTTCAGTACTATTTCCCAGCTGAAACCGGTTCCCTCCTTTACTTCACTTGCATTGAACAGAATGTATTTTTTATGGCACTCACTGTTTTACTCAGTCTTCGATGGGTCACTTCAGGTGATGATTTAAAGCAAGAACAGCAGGCTGCTGTCTCCAGAAGGGCAACTAGGACACGGGCATGTTATTACCGAGAGCCGGTTGAAGGAGGAGTGTCACGTACAGTAAATGTTTGAGAATGATGACAAAAATGAGCCTATTCGTCAAATTCTGACATACCTTTCCCCTAATTATCACGCTCTGTTCAGCCCACGCCAATCACTCGCTAAAGGCAATTGAAAAGTCTTTTGTCCTAATCAGTCTCATTTCACATACAAACCATAGGCGGTGGTTATTAACATTCATTTTCCCTCCGGCGACCCAGTTTCAGAACATAAATGTGTTTAGATGGCTTTATTGAG
This sequence comes from Carassius carassius, assembly GCF_963082965.1. Lineage (NCBI taxonomy): Eukaryota > Metazoa > Chordata > Actinopteri > Cypriniformes > Cyprinidae > Carassius > Carassius carassius. The sequence continues at coordinate 29,059,513 of NC_081775.1, read as the reverse complement.
CCAGACAATGAATTTTCATCTGATGCTGGCTAACGTGTAATTTTGACTTTTTTTTTTAATCTTCCCTTTTTAATCTTTTTTTTAATCTTCCCTTGTTCAATTACATCTGTAACTAGTTCAAGACATGTTCATTTTCTGCATTTGAGACAGGTGGAAGCAAACAGAACAATGCAACATGCATTAGCTAAACATCTGAAGCTATTGACCCAAGTAAATATAGTGAAGTTAAATTTGTGTGTACGAATGGTTAGATTCAGTGAACCAGTTGCACAGGTTTCACAGGTTCATTTGAGTCATCATTCAGTAGTGCTCACATTCAAACATATGTGACACTATGGCACCAGAAGCAATGACAATCTACTGTATAGTCTGTAACAATGCAACATGTAACATAAATAGCGATATGTGACATCTATGTCGCAAAAGATCCATGCCTTTGTGGTCTGAACTTGACAATAACGCACCCACTGAACTTGTGTGTCAACACCTCAATGCTCAGAACATCTCCATTCTCTCGCTGCTATTGATTTCCTTCAGCACCTTGTCATCTTTGTTTCTCAAGCTCTGTAGGACACTTCTCAGGGAATTGTTGGGGAACATTTGTCTTATTTGTGAGATGTACCACACATTACAGAGTATTCGGTCTTAACAACTTCTTTTTGGGTCTCTGTGGTCCTTGTTTCTGACCTACAGAAACTGCTGACCCATCCAAAAATTTGGTAACAGATGCTTCTCCTCATCTTCCTCTCCAGTGTACCTGCTGCCTGAGTCTGTTTCTTCTACCCCATTGCCCTGGTTCCCCTCTGATTTCCCAAGCCTTGGGTCTGGACATCTGCTAACAGATTCTCAAGCCTCTGTAATACATCTGTGTACCACACACATTAGTTCTTGGTAACAGTATCTTTCAGCTGCATAAACTGAAGTTCTGGCTACTCACTGGTCAGCTATAGTAGATGCCAAATCTACACCATTAATTGGTCAAAAGCATGGATGGTAGTATCCAGGTTGTGTAATTCCAGATCCCAAATTAAGCTGCAGCTAAACTAACTGACCTGTTAAAAAAAAAAAAAAAAAAAACACCTGAACAATCTTTAAATGTCAACATGAAATCAACATCGACCCTATTTCCTCTTTTATACATTGCTAGTCTTTTTGCAAAAGGTTCATTGATAATGCTGGTATATATATATATATATATTTTTTTTTTTTCTGTTGCACTAGGAAATATATCAAAAAGCTAAAAAAAAAAGAACAGCATTTATTCAAAATATAAATCTTTTGTAACAATACACACTATATAATTATATTTTTTTATATAAAAGTTTGGGGGCAGTAATTGTTCATCTATTTTTTTTTATTTAATACTTTTATTCAACAGCGATGTGTTGAATTGATAAAGTTGTCAGAATGCTGTTCTTCTTAACATTTTATTTATCAAATAATCCTGAAAAAAAAAGATAATTATATATATATATATCACAGGTTCTAAAGAAAGCATTAACATTGATAATAAATCAGAATATTGATAATAAATCAAAATAATTTCTGAAGAATTATGTGACACTTAAGACTGGAGTAACTATGCTGGAAATTCCACTTTGCATCACAGAAATAAATTACACTTTAAAGTATATCACACCTGTTATATTAAATTACACATCAACAACATGTTTTTTCCTGAATTTTTGATCAAATAATCCTCTTCGACGATTTTTAATTAATCTGTTACGTTGCTATTTTTTTTTTTTTTTTTTTTTTTACAGTAACTACTGTACGTATTTCACAAGTTCACACATGCAGATAATTAGCTGAAGTATGGTAATGCATATTTAGAGTGCTGTCCAGGGAAGTGCTCTGAGCTTGGGAAAGGACTGTAGTACCCCCCAAAAAGCAATTGAGCAAAGGACAGCCATCAGACTAAGAAGCCCCCAAATATGCACTGAGATCTGGCTGGAGAATTAAACTGAGGCCAAATAAACCTCAACTCCAAAAACTTAAAGGGAGCAGCTCACAGCATTGGAATGGGTGAGCCCTACTGGCCGATGGGGGAGTAGCAGCGTGATTGTATAGCCCTACCAAGAGGGCCCGAGTTGCCTTGACTGGAACAGCTGGTGGCTTACTAATCAGTGGGCAGAGGGTGAAATGGCTGACCGAGAGGGCCCATGAAGCCTACAAACTGGAGATGAACGACGGACGTGCAAGTCCTCTCGGTTTGGCAGATTAAAAGGCTTTGGGTGTTCCGGAAAGGAGGACCCTTGTGACATCCAATGGGAGATCGAAACTCACGGCTCCAGATTGATAAGTCTTGCTTGCAGGCAGCAAGTATAGAAGCCCAACCGGGAGTACTCTTGCCAACATCTGACGGGAGATCAAGACTCACTGCATCAGACAGGTAAGCATCACCGGGCAGGGAGAGAGAAAGGGAAAACCTGACTGAGAGGGCTTTCGCCGACGTCCGATGTGAGCACACAGCATTGAATGTGTAAGCCTCGCCAATCATAGAATGGAAAAGGTAAAGTTGTCTGGCCAGGAGGCTCTTGCCCACATCTGACAGGAGCACACAGCATTGAACGGGTAAGCCTTGCTGACCGTAGAATGGAAAAGGTAAAGTTTTCTGGCCAGGAGGCTCTCGCCAGCATATGACGGGAGCTCAAAACTCACGGCATCAGACTGGTAAGCCTCGCCAAACATAGAATGGAAAAAGATACATTTGTGTGGCTGGTATGCTCTCGCCGGCAAATGACGAGAGATCAATACTCACAGCATTAGATGGGTAAGCCTCGCAGACCGTAGAATGGAAAAGGTAAGATTGTGTGGCTGGAAGGCTCTCGTGGCATCCGACGGGAGATCAATACTCATGGCATCGGATGGGTAAGTCTCGCTAGTAGACAGATCAAAAGGGTGGGGTTGTGTGACCAGGAGGCTTTCGCAACATTCAATGGGAGCTCAATACTTGTGGTGTCAGACGGGTAAGCTTCGCTGGTGGTCAGACTGAAGATTTGCTTGACCAGAAGACTCTTGCAGCGTTCGACAGGAGTTCAATACTCACGGCATGGATGGGTAAGCATCACTGGTAGTTGTTTCACCCAGCTGGGAAGGCTCTCACAGTATCTGATGGGAGTTTAATACTCAGAACAATTTGAGTTGTCTAAAAGGGGAAGATGTTATGAGGATTATTTTGCATAATTGCTTGACGAATCCAATAAGCTGCTTCTGATAACACGTCAGAAAATCTTGGTGCTGCTTTGCATCCGATAGTTAAGCGCATGACAAAATAGAATTTCCTCTGCCAACGTACCTCAAATAAGTGCCATGAATCTTGATGGATAGGCATAGCTTTAAAAGCTGAGGTGATGATGATTTTTGCCAGCCACTCAATGTCCTACTATTGAGTGGGAGGTGTTTCTTTCCCCAGAATTTTCCTAGTAGCCACTCCAATGGGCAAATGAGAAACCGAGAAGGCGGGGCATCGAAAGGGCTGATAATGAACCCTTGTTTAATTCACACCACCTATGGGGGCTAGCTGAACAGATTATTTCAGTGAAAAAGCTGAACTTAATGAAAATCTCAGAAAAAAATGGCTTTTGATGTCCACATTTAAGGATTTACAATTGCTGTAACATTTCTGTCGTAAAAAAAAAGGCCAAATATTCAAGATTAAGTGGACATTTGAATTAAATATTGTTCAGCCATACAAGTATTAGATCGCACAGTGACATGTAGAAATGAATGTGGGACCATTGGTGCCCTTTGTAGGCTTCTGATATAATGTGTATGTACATTATATTGTTTATAATACATTTTCTGAGAGGCTCTCGTGGCATCCGATGGGAGATCAGTCTTGTTCAACAGAACCATATTGTTACTTACTACTGATACTTCATTTGAACCAATTATGTCCTTCTTGTTATTACGTATATATTTAAGGTAATTTTAATTAGGCCTATTTTTTTTACCATGAATTTAAATTATAATTATCAGATTAATCATCAGAATAATGAACGCATAACTCTTTTACCAAATTAATCAGCCTTAGATGAGGTGTCTCAAATGTTGTGAGCCACTGGAGGTGCCCCCAAGGCAACAGCCTTTGGTGGGATGGGCAGTGTTGTCTCTATGAAAGAGAATATTGTAATTTTAAATGAAGTAGAGAGCAGCGAGGGAGAGGAGCAGGGACTGCAATTGCCAGGGGAGGCAGCCTTGTGCTTAATATCGGCCTCTCGTGCTTAATATCGGTCTCAGTGGGAAACTGAGAGAAGCATAAAAGAAAAAAATGGAGGAAAGAAAGATGTGTTGGTCTGTGTTGCGAGCAGAGGCAGCCTCATGCTAGAGTCTGCAATGGGAGCTGGAGGCCACTGAAAAGGAAAAAGGAGTTATTAGTAGCAGGAGGAAAAAAACAGATGTGTGGGCCTGTGTTGCGAGCAGAGGAAGCCACGCATTTGCTTCACCTGCTGTAGCTGTAGGCCACGGGAAGGGAGTCCTGAAGAACCAGAGTAGCCTGCACTGCTAGCGGAGGCAGCCTCATGCTAGCATTTACTATGGGAGCTGGAGGTCTCTGAAAATGAAAAGGTTAAAGTTAGCAGCGAGAATTTCTGAGATGTAAGGGCTTGTGTTGCAAGCGGAGGCAGCCTCATGCTTGCTTCAGCTGGAGGCAGCGGGAAACGGGAGTGGTTTGTGACATTTGACAGAAATGCTGAAATTCCAAAGTAGCCTGCAATTTTGCTGATTTAGTAATTTGTTGTTAGATTTAGCTTTATCCTACTTTAGATTTAGATTTAGATCTGTCTTTCCAAAGAACATGGTAAATAATTTACCCATTTAAAAATGTTTTAGATTTAGGTACATAGTTTAACTTATTTTCTTGAAAATCTCTCTTTTTAATCTGTTTATTTGAGTGAAATGTTTAATTTAAAATACAGGAAAAAATGCTAGTGAACATTAATTCAGAAAATCAGAGTAATTTCTTTGTGTTTTCTACGCAGTTTGCGTCATGGTTGCATCCTTTTGGCACAACATAGTTTAACAACTTTTAGCACCAAACAATTCATTTGCAACATGACCTGCATTGCTAGTGGAGGCTGCCTCATGCTAGTGTATGCTACAAGAGCTGGAGAAGCCACGGTGAAAGGTTGAGCCGAAGCAGGAAGCGAGTGAGGTTTTACTGTGGTGAGATCTGTGGCGCAACCCAGGCTCGTTGAAGGCCTGCCGCTGCAACCCAGTGCTTAAGTTCATCACTGAATTCAATGATGAACTGCCTTTAACTATCATTTTGCATTATTGACACACTGTTTTCTTAATGAATGTTGTTCAGTTGCTTTGACGCAATGTATTTTGTTTAAAGCGCTATATAAATAAAGGTGACTTGACTTGACTTGACTTAAGGAGAGCCGGGTCTTGTGCGGGGCAATAGTGGTGTCGAGTCGAGTTTGGGGCCTTGCGAACTTTGCTCAAAATATTGGCCGCTCTGCTGGAGTAGATTTAGAAGTGAGGTTGGCTAATTGCTGGGAGACGAACTGATTGGAGAAATTGATTGGAGGAACACTTTCTGATTGGAGGAATTGTAGGGTCAGCCGAAAGATTAGAAGATGCCATGGAAAAAGTTGGAAATGATGCCAGCGGTGGCAAGGTTAAGCTTCAGCATCGTGGAGAGCTTGTGGCTGATTGAGTAGAGAGCAGTGGCTATGATGAAGCCTGGAGCCCGGCAGCGGTGTCTGTTGTGGGGCTAGAAGATTAGGCGGAGGCAGGGGCATTGCACAAGATCCCGGGCCCTATGCATAGTCAGTCCTGATGGGCCCCCATGCCCCCCCCCCCCCCCCCATGAAAATATCCAGGTAAAATAAAATATATTCCAGACTTTTCAAGGGCCCTCTCTTCCTTTGGGGCCCTGGTAATCAGTACTGGTTTTACCTCCAGTCTGAGGACCGAACAAAAAAAATTCCACAGTATAGGTCTCGTCGTTTGGACAGGAGAAGTTGAGTCTGAGATACAATGACAAGGTGCAAACTGAAGGCTGATAAACCATCAACGTATAGAGGTAAGTCAGCTGTATTTATACAATGGTGTTGATTAACTTGAGTGTGCTCCATCTGTGTTTATTAGGCTAAGTATCTGACACGCTCCTCCCGGACCTTGTTGATAAAACATCATATAATAACTGAAGTTGAACTTAAAGGGAACTATATAATACTTAAATATTAACTAACTAATAATGACTATAATAACAATCAATAAATCAATAATGCTAAAATCCCCAATAACATTTTTTTTTTTTGCCTTTTGTAGTTCTCTCACAGCAATCCTCTCTGATTCTCCTCCGTCCTTTCTTGCTATATCTCCATCTTTATCCTTGAGGAATGAAAGTTTAATGGTCTCAGCTGTTGCCAGCTCACACCCCAGCTGTCGTCCTGGTGCAACAAGCCATCCTTAATCATTAAACGACCACAGCTTTCATTTTGTCACCTTTTGCATGTCTTTGATGTGAGTGAAGGTTCGGTTTAGATGCCAGCACACATCTGCCCTTGGATCTGCTCGCACCTTCAAACATGGCGACTTGCCGGCAATTTACTTTCTTGTTGCTATTTTTTCTTTAGGATGAATCTCGTCTCACAGCAAAAATCTGGCAGATGGATAAATGGATCAAACTGAAAATCCTGGAAGAGAACAAGAGTTTACTGTTTTGTAAATGTTAACAAAGGTAGATGTTGAACATTGGTAAAAGCTGAAAATCTAATAATGTTCTTTTTGATCTTCTCCTGTCATAAACTGTTATAAAATCTATATTGAAATTTTTCTCTATTTGTCTTTAAAGGGGTCATCGGATGCGACATGCACTTTTACAAGTTGGTTGAACTGTAATGTGTGTTGGTAGTGTGTGTACACAACCACCCTATAATCTTAAAGATTTACTCAGTGTTTATTATTATTATTATTATTATTATTATTATTATTATTATTATTTTAAATCTACTTAAATTATTATCCCTTTCTCAAATCAAGCCATTTTCATCTTCTTCTCTGTGTGATGTCACACACAGGGGCGTAAATTTCATCTAACAGTTGGACAGACAATAAACATAAAATTTCTCAAGAGCGATTTTTGAAGGGGACACAAATAATACAGCTAAAATTTTACTTGTTAGGATACAGTATGTATACACAGAGGAAAGCCTTGCTACTTTCATAAATCGGAAATCCCAGGGGGTTGGGATTTCCCCGGCATTTCACTATCAACCCATCTGAGGGTTATTTAATTTATTTAATATGATTAAAAACCAGTCTGTGCATTGTCAATAACAATTTTTTATATTTTAAATAATTGTGTAAGTAGTAAAAAAAAAAAATAGTCAAAATGTGTTTTAAGTTTAGAAACGGACATGAGCGCTGTCTCGGTGTGACCAAAACAGCTTGACGTTGTCTAATTTAGCACGGTCTCCCTGCTACACTAATAACACGAAAAGTTTACTGTCTCTCAGAGAGTGGTTTGGAAGAGAGGGGCGGGGTCAGCATAGCTCATTTGCATTTAAAGTGGCATGCAAGAAAACAGCTTGCTCTGAAAAGAGCTGTTTTTGACAGGGCAAAAGGGTGTTGTTTTACACTACCATCGAAAATTTTAACCAAAGTATGTTATAGGCTTTTCATTAAGAACCTACAGAATCATATCAACTTGTGGAAAATGGGCGTCTGATGACCCCTTTAAAGAAATTACCATCGTAACCATATTTTCTGCTAAAATAACATTTGTTACTGCAGTTTGTACTACATAAATCCATCATCCACTGTCATCAAAACAAGAAATAACAATTTTAATATAGAATAATATTTTAACATAAATTACAGTTATAATACACTGAAAAAAAAAGCTGGTACAGAAAACATTTTCACAAAAAAA